>NW_010246811.1:13297-32377 GCF_000690775.1 Eurypyga helias
GGTCTGGACAGACCCATAACAAGTCTCTGTGACTCAGCCATTTAAAGGATAGGTAAAGAGGAATTTAAAAAGATAATGTTTTCTAAATGTTTGTTTTTCCATTGGGATACACTCTTAATAAAACTGAAATTAATGTTTCAAGGAACATTTTGAGTGTTCCATTGAAACCTGAATTATGCTCGTTTGCTTGTATCTGCACTAATTCTCATAATAGAACAGAGAGTCTCTGTGACTCAGCCATTTAAAGGATAGGTAAAGAGGAATTTAAAAAGATAATGTTTTCTAAATGTTTGTTTTTCCATTGGGATACACTCTTAATAAAACTGAAATTAATGTTTCAAGGAACATTTTGAGTGTTCCATTGAAACCTGAATTATGCTCGTTTGCTTGTATCTGCACTAATTCTCATAATAGAACAGAGGTACCTAACTCATCTCTCTCTTTTTTTCTCCCCCTAGTTAATGGTCTCATGACGCTTGGATTTGCAGGTGAGCTTTACTTCTAAAATTCAAACTTACTTTTCTGTTTCATCCTATGATGATAATTCACTTTCATCCTATGCCTTTTCAATTAGTCAACTGTCATGCACTTTTTACAACTGGTCTTGTCCATCAGCTGTATGAACAGACAGTGTTGCAGTGTTTTGCAAAGGTCAGTCTCGATAGTGATGGTAAAATTGTAGAATTATTCATAATTTTCAATCCCTCTGGACAGGGATTTGGACAGAAACTCTTGCGTTATCAGATTGTTCCCATCAAATGACTCTATCAGAGCTTTTTCTAGAACTCGGCAAAATATTGAAGCTCTAAAGAGAGCTAACCAAAAATACCAAGGCCATGCAAAATCCATTGCAACACCCTGCTGGGAAGGGGCTGGAGTAAATTGCCAGCGCATGTGGCGTAACGGAGGAGAAACTTGCATTCTGTTTGATTTATAGGGTTATAAATCAAGCGTTAGCTGGCTGTCCAGAATACCCTGCCAGGGAAGGAAGAGTTGCCTAACTTTTGTCAAAGCATCAATGTAGGACTTAAGTTGCCAGCTACACAATTTTCATATCTGGTTTTGAATTCTGCCCAGCTTTAGTGTTCTAGCTGCAGCAAGTATAACTGTTGCAGCTGCCAGATGAATTAGCGGGGATGCTTAAATAGGCAGCGTCCATGCTCGACAAGATTACACCGCCCCTCTTTCGGAACTTTCATCATTTCTATCCCTGGTGATTAACTGGAGGTGTGATTTTTTTCTGATACGGATGAAAGCTTAGTGTCAGCCCTAGGAACTCTGACAATCCTGCGGGATGAAGGAGGTGGGGTGACGTCCCAGTAGGTCAGTCATACGCCTGGAGAGGTTTGTGGTCACTATGGTATAGCGGGCTTGGGGTCTCAGGTGCAGCGTAGGCTGTCTTGTTTGACACATGGCATCACTGAGTTGTTCCCCAGCTAAAGACTCGTCTGCGGAAGCTGGGGTTGAATTGGAAGGTGCTCCTGCCTGGGCTCCGGAAGAGCCATCTCCTTCGTGGGTGGGACACTTGAGCCTGTTTTACAATCACTCTCCCCATTTCACATACATTCTGTATATAGAAGAGTAATCAAAATAGTGGCAATTACGAAAGATAATTTAACTGGCGTATTTAACTACTTAACCAAAACAGAGTGGTTCAGCTTTACCAAAATTTTAGTCTGCTTTAGTTAGTCGGAATAGATTTTTTTCAGAATTTAAATTTTATAAGAAATTTCAAAACACTACCTTTGTATTGCCATACAGGTGTGGGCTGGATGAGCAAAACCTTTGGCTTTGTCTCTAAATATTGTGGAGGTGCTGTTAGAGATTGCAAAAGATAGAGGCTTTCTCAAGTCAAGGTTAACTCTTTCTTTGCAAGTAGCTGTCTGCTTGTAACATCATCATCAGATAATGGAAGATAATTCCTGTAGTGTGTACTAAAGGAAAAGCTTAATTGTGACTGTGGTATTTTGAGCCCTTTAACTGGTAAGATGTATGTCAGAAATTTCTGACACGCAAGTTTATTTCCAGTCACATGGTTAGTTCAAGGGGACACATCTGCATGGGCTTGAGAAGTGCTTTCTACACTGGAGTCTATGATCAGTAACTCCAGTGAGCTTTTAACTACACAGGCAAATGGGCAGTAACGAGTTAGTATGACTAGAATCACAGTAAATTAGAGAAGTGGTTGGGTAGGTTCCTCTATACAAGGTCTAAAAGATGACAACGTGTATGGTAGCCTATAACATTTGGTACTAAGTTGTCTTCAATAAATTTACATAAAAGTATATTTTATCTACAAAATTGTTTAGGAAGTTGAATGTCAGGTTTGCAACAATGCAGGTGACAAGCAGAATTAATGGGAAGGAGTCTGAGTGGTGTGTTCATGCTTCGTTTATATCAGTGCTTGATAATCATGGTGCTTTATGATTCTACCTAGGTGCACATCAACACGCTAACCTCTGCAATGAATCTCTCATGTTGGAAAAGTTGCCCGCCTGTGGAAAATCCTTCGAAGAGATGATGAAGAAAGTGGACTCTAAAAAATGGTGCAACCTGACAGAATTTATCACGTAAGAGTTAGTTTTGGTTTTGATAGTTCTACCCTTATCATGGTGCTTGTCCTTGAAAAAAAAGGGTCGCCTCAAATGCCAAGAACACCTTAATACCTACAATTCCTACTGCACGGAAAAAATTTGTGTTCCAGATAAACTGAAAACCTCATCTCTTTGGTTACCAGTTGCTGAGGGCTCAGCTGTAGCTCAGAAGACCCTGCAACTTGCACGGAAACACAGCTGTTATCTCAAAGAGTGCATAAAATAGAGCACTTTAATGAAAACTAACAGTGGGTGAATCAATACTTGCCGCTAAATAATTATTTTCTGTGAAACCGCTGAAGCAACATGCCCCCCCGCTATCCTGCTTTCCCTGTTCGTAGCAATGCAGTTCCCCCCGCCGATTTCCTTTTCTCGGTAAGATGACAGGACCTTTTGCTCACACACTGTTCCAGAAATCCGCCTCTTGCACGAAATTGCCCTATTCCAACAGAAAATAGTTCATCCCATTGAAACTGCTGCAGCTTGTTTCCTTGCCTGACAGATCCACCTGTTTTGTTTGGGTCTCCAAAATTAGTGCAGGACTGAGAGTAGTGAGGGGGTCATTATTATTTTCTTATCCCTAGTCCTGGTCTGTAGTTGTTGGAGGTGTTTAAACACCTGTCTACAGAGCTGCACACTTCAAACTGTCCTGGAGGAAACCGCAGGGCCTGTGTCATCGGAGGCACTTTTGGCCTTGCGGAGCGTCTGCTTCTTCAGAGCGCGTCAGCTCACGCATAATGCTGGGCTTTCTGAAACGCCGCGTGCCCTCCACGCCGATCGAAATCAGAGGAAACCACAAGTGTTCAGCGCTTCAGAGAACAGGACCTAAGTGAATCAGTGATGGCATGGTACGAGCCAGCCTGAAGCAGAGCTTCTTCCTGGGTTTCAAACTGTGCTGGTGCTGTTTCGGGGGCTGCTCCTGAGGTAGGGTAGCCACAAAGTCACACGCATGACAGCGTCATTTAGCCCCACATATGTTCTTCTCCAATATGACCATTGGACTTGTCTCCCACTTAATGTCAGCTCATGCGATGCGAGATTTTGTAGTTGCCTTATGCAAGAGTTTGACTAGCCAGTCACCAATAGACGCGATAGCCAAAGAAAAATTGGCTCTCCCCAACAGTGGGAAGGAACAACAGGAGGTACCCTGCCTGCAGCAATCACATTCAAATCTGACAGAGAAATGTGTGTGTAGAAAGGAAAAGAAAATCCTTGCAATGCAGGTACTGATAAATTTATTTAACAAATATCTGTACATTATGGGGAAATTTTAATGTTGCAACTCGTCTAGGTATAAGTTGTTTTACTTAAAGGACGCACTGTGATGTTGCTCCATTTGATCCTCGTTACAGTTGTATTGCAATCACAGAGTTCTTGCGTGGTGTCTTGTTCTTATCGGTAAGTGTCCTCAACTGAGGGCACTACTGGCAGCAAAGAAAGGTACCTACAGGAGGCAAAATATTAGACTCTGTTAACGCCAGCGAAGAATTGGCTTTTTGCAAGTCGTGTGCTGAAATTTCTTCAAGAGTTTAAATATTTTTGTGAAAGATTTTTCCAAGGTTTGGAGGTGACTGAAGTCTCTGGGTTCTTCTGACTTTCAATTAGAGTTAAGAATCCACCTTTCTTTTGTCCCTTTGACTACGCTTCCCCTTTGGTGTCATCGTCATTCCCTGTACCATAGTCATTCCATTTGTGTCTACCTATAGAGATTAGTTTGCTTAAAGAAATCGTTCAGGCTGAGGCTTTACTTGTTTTTCCCCATATGCAGCACCAGAAGAAGAATTGCAGCCTCTTCCAAAAAAAAAATATCACATTTTTACATAATACACATTTTTTTACAACTTCTTTCATCACTTACATTTCAAGTCCTAGTTAGGAGGAGAAAGTTTTGGGATGTAATTCCTGAATCAAGTATTAATCAAGCATTATCAGTCTGATTACGCACTTAAGGGTTCATTGCAGTGAAGGAACAGCCCATTTACATTTAAGAATTTTACTCTTCTGAGAACAGACATTGTGATTTGATGTCATGCTTTATGTAAGAAGCATATAGGCTAATTTCTTCCAGCTCATTGGAAGAACCCTAACTGAAACACTTCTTTATTTGGAGTGTTCTGGCAAATTAATGAAAATTTAATTCAGATTTTCAGTGACTTCAATTTGCCGTAACTTAATTGTACCATAAGATTTTCTGACAACTCTGTTACTTATTTCTTAACTTTATTCTTAACAAACTTGTGTTCTTTAAAAAGCATCCTTTTGATTGTTTTTAAGCAGATGAGGCTCTCCTATGTGGCAGCTGGTACTAGAAACAAATGTAGGAGTGTTACCCTCCACAGCCAATCCTGATCTTGCTGGAAATGTGCAAGGATCACATATAAACCATAAAATTTCAGGTAAAGTTTTACAGAAGTGCTGTCAGGAGAAACTTTCTCTATTAGTTTTCACATTTTTTTTCCGTGAGAAAATAAGGATACAAATCCTTTGGGTCAGATTGTCCAAAGGTATTTGAAAGCTTTAATATGATGAGGGATCAAGGTGTCATTTTAATGTATTTTATGTCATTTAGACATGCTGGGTTTCAGTGGTTCTTGCTTGGACACGGGAATGTGAAGGACAACCAGAAACACCTTCCAGGAAAGGTAAAACCTTAATAACTGGAGACATTAATTGGCAAAGAAGGGGGATGAGCTGTTCGCAGTTTTGCTGATGCATTTAGGCTATTCAGAGGGAGCCCTAAAGATGGAAATGCATCTTGGTGGTTTAGATGACAGGAAACCATGATACGTGGCAAGCAAACGAGGAGAAACTGAAGTGTGGGTGAAAACTATGGAGGGTTAACAAAAGCAAATCTACTTTTCATTCACCAGAAGTCTGGAAATTACAGAAAGCTTTTTATTCTTAATGGGCAATATTTCTGTTATTTTATATATATTTATAGTAACAGATACATTATATATTTCTCTATCTTATATAATAACATACAGATAATATTTCCTTATTACATTCCTAATATTTAGAAACTGCAGCTAAATATGTAAAATCTGCTACTGTTCACAAATCTAAGCCCATTATAAATAATTAGATTTTTTCACCATGCTGCATGCGATAGGTCTGTTTACAATGGGGTGGGAGTCGAGAGGCCAGGCATGACTAATTCCTGAATCAAGCGGCCAGATGAAGATGGAAGTACCCAGAGCTGTCTTACATGAACCTGCAAAAACATTGCTTATTGCAGTTGCACAGATTACTTTCTATTCTTAGCTAATGAAAGGGTTTTCTAAATACTTCTTATGAGACCCTGGAAACAATTTAGCTAGAACTGTCAGTCTCTAAACAAATCTCCATGTGTCTCCCAGCCCTAGCCCCTATGACTTTTAAGTCATCTCTCAACCACCTTTTTTTACCTTTTTATAAGTTAGGGTCACAGTTTTACAGCCTCGTACGATAATGCCTGAATTTCATACTTCTTGAACCCTGTGCAAGTTTTGGCAGCTTTTCTTTCAGAGAGTGGGTTCCAGTCTAGCATGGAATGTTTCACCCAGCAGTACTTTACATAGTGTAATGTACAGGCTCCCTGTTTTTCCCTCTAATGCTGGGTATTCAGTGTTTTCTTTTGCCGAAATATTTGTGTATTGCATCAACCCTCCTAGCTACCTAGCCATTCCAGGAGGATGTGCTTACAAGCTCTACATGATTTTAAGTCCTTCTCAGAGTGACTTTGTGACATACATTATTTTTTTCTGGATCTGTCATCTTGCATTCACCAATGTTAAAGTGCACATGATTCAGGTAAGCCTGCATTTGTAAGTCATCCAAACCAGTCTGTGTAATTACACCTACATCTTCCACTCCTTATTCACCGTTTACTACTCTATTTGCATACTTAGGCAGAAATTGTTTGCCGTACTTGGTTGTTTAAGATATTGGGCTAAAACTTTTGCAATTGCCCTCCATGAATGACAATTACTTTCTTATAGTTAGTTTTCAAGTTCCATCTATTTTTAATTCAAGGTTTACGGTGATTTTTAATGCTTGGGTGGTGGTTTGGGTTTTTTTCATCAAAAAGTTTAAAACAAAGTTTGATAAAACATTCAGTCCTTAAAGATGAATGAATGAAATACAGTGATGAGGAGGAAGCATGTGGTATCTGCTCACGCTGAAGTCCCAAAAGATCAATTTGAGAAATCTGTAAGAATGAGTTTTGGACTCTATATATGCATTTCTGGTCAATTGGCTGCTGTGAGAGCAAAAACTATAGAGGCCAAAAATACATATCTATATGGCATGTCACTGCAAAAAGCTTTAGTACCAATGTATACCAAAAAAAGAGACATATGTAAAATGCTTTGATTACTTAGAAAGCTTTGGTTAGTATATGATATCAAGTCTTGTTAGATTAACTTTAACCTTTACTATTAGTTAATCCTGTGTTGCATTCCTTATAGACAGTTACACTACTTTTTTTCGCAAGGGCATCCGATATTTCCATTCAAAGACAAGCCAGTGAGCTTTCCTGATTTTATTACATCATTATATCTAGAAATAAAGTATTTTCAGTGGTAGTGACAGAGCTAACGGCATTGCTCTCTGTTATTCACGTACCCTTGTTGGCATACCACCAAGCACCTCTTCTGTTCAGAAACACGTGGGCCTTCTTATTGTGGATTGGGCTTGCAGTTTTTCTGCAATAAAAATTCTTAGGCTGTAAAAGTGCAGAGATTTAAATAATCAAGGGGTCACTACTAGAGAAGTGAAGATGACTCTAACATAGATCCTTAGTCACAGGCCCCCTCCTTTCTTTGATCAAAATGTTAGGAGTTGATGCTTAACCTGCTCAGCTGTCAGAAGGAACCTGTTCTGGGCAGAAGGCACACATTGTGTGTCTGAGGTGCTGGGCAGCAGATACCAGTAAAGACCATGACCCTGTTGCCATCACACAGTCAAGTGCATCAGGAAAAAAACAAGGGCAGGATAACAGTTGATAACCTAATATCCTAAAAATAGTGCTGATATGTATTTTCCAGTGTTGGAGTCCTCTAAGCATTTCCAGAGGGGACAGACCAGCCTCAGTAACTCTTATTTGCTATTGACCTGAAATGTAAGATTTGGTTGTTATCTTGGATCTAGTCAAGCGCCATCTATTCTGGTGTAAGGCGTTCTGTTCTTTCTGCTGCAGCAATCTCACTAGTGTGTAAGGTTGCATTCCGGCTATGCTGGGAGCTCCCAGTCAATCATTCTGTGTTTGCCAGCTGAGGAATAGCTGTGAATACAGAGGCTGAGGGTCAAATAGCAATTTGCGTGTTGGAAGAGAGTTCTGACAAAGTAGCACATGTAATGCATGTAACATCTGCTCCAGAAAAAGAATTGATGGTAAAAGACTTCTTCCCGCAATTCCTACATTTCTTTTTACCTCATCACGCATTACATTACAATTCTGATTTTTCGTGAGTTTTGAATTTGAGTCCTTAGCAGAATAGGAGAGGGCAAAATTTTTCTGTAAATATATGTCTGAAGCTGATTCAGTGCAAGTATGTGCGTACCTGGTGCAATTCCCTGCTTTGCTGTGAACGTGGTCCAAGGTTTGTCTCCATACAGAACAACCATTTTATTTTCTGTACAGCCTTAGTGCAGTTTTCCCAGAACTCTTTACATCAAAAATGAATTCTGTGAACAGAAGCAATAGGCTTTGGTCCCGCTGAAGATGATGAAGGAGTCCACTTTTGTTCTCTACAGATGTTGAAGATTTGAAAAAGAAATTAAAGAAAAAATATGCATGTGACTACAGCCAAATTTGATCTAATCTTCTGGAAAAATAATTCTAAATCTGTTGCTCAGTTTTAAAGTCAATGGAAGTTTTGCCTGTTACAATTTGGCCCAACTAAGCCAAACTAATCATAAAAGTGCCTCGTTTTCAAAGAAACATAGTAAAATATTCAAGAAAAGAAAGCCAGATGACATCAAGATCAATGGGAAAACAAACTGTGGAAGAAACGTGTAACCCAAGATGAAATGATATACTCCCAGTTCCTTAAGCTCAGAGCTAATAACCTCTGCTGGCTGCGTGTGTACCTAAGAGCCCTCCAAACTGAGTCATTCTCTTGGGCAGCTGTGCAAGTTGTTTTCATCTTCCCCATTGACTGCTGCAGGAAGTCTGATGTAGATGCTGAATGCTGATTGCGTGCAGCTGCTAATGTCAAAACATCTGTCGAAGGGGAATGAATTGTGAAAACCTCAAACAAACCACTGCGTTTGTTTTACAGCTACGGTAATGAGCTAATTCATTCCCACAGTAACGTGTCTCGCAATCGGAAAGGCTCATTCTTTTCAACATTATCAGAAAAGCCTCAATTCCAGTTTTTTGCATGTGATTTCCTCTCATGAAAGATGAACTCGGGTTGCCTGGAGCTGGACCCTTGCATGGCCAGCCCAAATGTGATTTTATATCCAGAACAGTACTGATCACAGGGAGTACCACTTTTCCTCAGTTGTGTGATGTAGGGTTGTGTGTGTCTGTATTTGTGTTAAGATTTATATCCTGGTAGACAGACTAGTACATTGCATATGCTTTATCTTGGACAAAGTCAGGCTAAAATGCTGCAAATCACAAGTGTGCTCGCACAACAACTTACTGTATTGTTGCCTGGTGTCCAGGTTATCTTCTGCAGTGTTTTCACGTGATGTTCTGTACGTGTCTGAAGAGTAATTCCCTTTTCCCCCAGAAGTTTTACTGGGAAAGGGAACCAAAATTCCTTATTTAGCTTGCTGTAACCCCTCCCAGGTTTGTCAGTTAAGATTTTGTAGAAGAAAAATGTTCTTTGTCAGCTTAGTGTCTCTGTGAAGAAAGGTTGAAGAAATCTTACATGGCCTCACGTCAGCGTAATTTATTTACCATTAAGCCTTCAGTGAGGTAGAGTTGCTGCTTTTTTTAAGCTGTCAGTGAAATTCAGATAATGCTGATATTTCATCCTTTCTACCTGTGTATTTGTTTTTTTTAATACTTTTTCACATATCAGAACTTAGACTAATTTTGTATTAAAAAATCTTTCTAAAAACTTGTAGGGGGTCATGGCAGCCATGGCAAAACCAGGCTGGTAACAATTATTCCCAAGAACCTATTTTCCTTCTGTGACTCATGCCTTTCTTTTGAAAAGCAAGCAGCTTGTAAATCATTTAGGTGTGAGCAAGTAAAACAATGGAAAAGAATGTCACATTTGAGTAGTTGGGTTGCCATCACGCTGGTAGCTGACAACAGCAATTTTTCACCGCAGAAATGATAATGTTTGCCATCCGTTATTTAAAAAATTGGAAATGAAAGAACCCTACAGTTTATAAAAGTCCCACCGGCCTGCCAGATGCAGGGCTGAGCTGAAATTCTGTACATTCACCTGCTGTTTGGGATCAGCCATTCTAGCCATAGAGTTGCTGTGAAGTTAATGCAAAGGCACAGCTTTTCCCTGAATGAGGATGTATTAGAAAATCTTTAAGAGGAGCTGCATTTCAGGTGAATCTCCATTACTTTCATATGAAACACATTAGCTTTGCTTTATATTGGGTAGGTAAGAGTATGTCCTGATATAAATGAATAAAGGGGTTAGTTTGAATTCAGAGGCCAGGATTCCACATCAGGCAAGAATACGCCATCAACATGTAATTGCTTTCCTCCTGAGAGATGCAGAGGCTGAAATAATGGTTACTTAATGCAGTTATAATTCTCCTTTACTACATAGGAGATGGCAGGACAACTCATGGCTGTGAAAACGAAATCTCTATTTGATAATTCCAAATGAGGGAAGGAAAAAACTTATGGCTTTGGCCTCCCTAATATTTTTTCTCTCATTAGTGCAAAGTTAAGGCAGTGCACTCCTAAATCTGTGCCTGCTGTGGCCACCTTACATGAGGCAGAAAGGTGGTGAGAAACATTTCGTCAACATCAAATTTTTAATGAAGCATTCCAAGCATGACCTCTGATTTTAATGACTTTTAAGGACACTGGTATTTATAAATTCTGTGAAGACCTGCAGACCATTTTGCTTATGAGTGCAAAGCCATCAATCTGGGCTGCCGCATACTGTAGACATACCTATGCTACAAACTGTCAAAACCCAATCAGCTTTTCACCTGATGAGATTTCTTAGGTTTTCATTTTAGACACTGAAAAATCTTACTTTTCACAAAGAAAACCTTGCTTTGAGGAGCTGCCTTTAAACCGGTGAACAGCTTGAATGAACAGGATAAGGAGAAATTGGCCAATTTAATTTTGTGAATTAAATACACAAAATTCCAAGAGTTCAGGTTTGGTGAAGTAAAACAATGTTATTTGTTATTTATACCACCACGCATGTTGTAACTTCAGGCTACCAACGCCTCAACTACAGGATAAGGAGAAATTGGCCAATCTTTTGGGAGGCCATTGAATTAAATACACAAAATTCCAAGAGTTCAGGTTTGGTGAAGTAAAACAATGTTATTTGTTATTTATACCACCACGCATGTTGTAACTTCAGGCTACCAACGCCTCAACTCAGGGATGCCATTGCTGAGGAATGGGGAGAAGAGAAAATGGTTGGAGGTTTTTTTTTAATCAAGGATAACTGTTTCTTTCTTGTTAAACCCCTGGAGACTGGGTCCGCCATTGAGAAAAAGATGATGGCTGTATCATGCCATAATAGTCTGCTTGTGCAGCCCATTCTCCACCTCTTAAAGGTTTTTAAGAGCTCAGACTTTCCTGTTTTTCAGTTTATAGATCATTTTCAAATCTTTATGAAAGCTCTTGCCAGTGTGAGAAGAGAGAAGGATCGTCTGAGCCTGCTACTAGGTAGGAAAAAAAGAAAGACCTTTTTGTTACCCATAGGTGAAAACTCTTCACATTGTAATATCAGATTTCAGTTTTTCAAGTGCTTTTTTCAGCAAGTTGTGACATCTGTTACATTTATTTGTCATGAATCATTGTTTTCAAAAGGAGTGAAATCTAACATTTGCCAAAAGGTCACCAATGTTAATATTGATTACTGCTTCTTAAAGTCCTGAAAGAGTTGTCAGCACGGGTGAAGTTAAGGTCACCAGAAGACAGCAGTGACAATATTTTAGCAAGGGTGCTGTGAGTCAGATTGATGTGTAGTGCCGTCGGTGCATGGGGCTGATGGCTGGTAACTCACACCCGCAAGATGGGATTGGTATGTCAGTGCTCACTTTACTAAGTCAAACAGCAAATACTTGAAGATTATAAGAATATAGTAATCCTAATAAGGAAAATCACAAATAGTAATGAAAGCAATGTAGAGGGGCTGTTAGAAAGCACTCCGCTGTACAATCTCATGACTGTCAGCTGATATGCCCTTTCAACACCCTTCAGGCCCTCTTTGGGTTGTACCATGGATTTACTTTGAATTTATCTGTAAGAGAAAACAATCTTCATGGAACTTATTGTTAAAGATTATATTTCAAAATAAGCAATACATAAGTTTCTGTCTGAAGTTGCTTGGTGGTAAAAATAACATGGAATCACTGATAGACTGGTATCAATTATGCAATGCAAATATCACAGGTGATGTATTTTTAGAGGCAGTAAAAATGCAAAAGAAGGTAAATGTGTTATGAAAATGAATAGTTAATAAAAACTTCTGTGGTTCTTCTATTTTGTTTTGTGACAGTTTCTGCATTCTTGTTTTCTAAATGGATTAGGGATGATATAATAACCCAGATTGACTCAGGAGAAGCAATCCCCCAGATTTTCTTGCTTGAAGCTACATGTGGTATTAGTGCTATGGTTAACTGTTGACAGTACGATGAGGTATGAATTAATTCTACCCATTTGTTCTGTATTCAGGGTCTTGTTTCAATTACAGAGGTAGTTATATAATGATATTTTACATGAATAATTGACAAGGCATTTCTATTTATCTTTGCAAAACAGTGTATAAGTCAATGTTGGAAAGTATATCCAAGACAACAAATGCAGTGTTCTGCACGCTTAAAGACATTAGTCAACTTCTTCAGCCTATTATAATTTGCAAAAGGCATAGATGTTGCTCGTTGCATTGATAAACTTGATGGCAGCGTTTGAAATGACCGTAGTATTAACAAAAAATAATAGAGGTACAGCAGCTTTGTCAAATTAAAGATTTTTTTTCTATGATAAGATCTGAATGTGTAGGGGATGGAAAGAACAAAGGTTGCCATGGCATAGTGCATAGGTGAACGATTAAGAGCCTCCACTATGGGGCCTTTGGGACTAGGAGTTATCACTGAGGCCCTGTGTCTGACTTTTATCTGCAAGAAGGCAGCTTAAGAAGCAGAATGATCTTAAGACAGTCTATGTTATGTATCATTTATCGTGCTGCACTGTAATCTGTCATGGAGTTTTGCATTGTACTGTTACACACCTTCAATGGTGTATAGCTGTACTGTCAAAGTCATGTTGGAACATGGTTGGCTACTTGTGTAGTAGTTAAGCAAGACCTTTCTATACATGGTGCTTCCCCCATCAGGTCTTTATGCTATACCTTATTTTTTAATGCTTCTGTTCCTCTGATTCTGTGGTTAAATTTTCATCATTTTTTTTGTATCACTTGTGAACTGTCCAGGACAGATTGCAATTTTTTTTTAAAAAAGTGTTTATTATGCAAAACCGCAAAAATAGTATCTTCATTAACTAGTAGTTGACATAATCTGCAATTTAATATTTGTAATTAGTCACCTGATTTTTGACACCCATTATTTGTATTCTGCTTGGAGCAGAAAATAATTACCACTCTCCTCCCAAAGCAAGTGGATTTTGTAATTACAAGAATTTTATTGGTGTATATAAACCCTTTTTTCCTTAAATAAGCAAAAAAAAAAAAAAAGATTACATTCTTGGCATGCTCATAAAAATTAAATAAGGAAAGGTATGGAAATGATAATGGAAAGTTCAACTTAGAAGCAGATTAGTTGTTGTTTTATTTATTTCTCAGTCTCTGCACATGCTGCAGTGGGTGAATCTCACAGTGTAAGCCTGGTTACCCATAATTTCTATTTCACAGCCAGATATCGTCAGATTTTTTCCTCCCCTGATTCCACTTTAAGAAACAATGCTGTGGTGTTATAAAAGTCTTGTGCTACTTTGGCCTAGGGGGAATCAAATAACATCTTCAACTCGGCAGATGACGCTTTAATAGCCTTTTAAAAACGGAATCCGTAGCAGTTGTTTGTAGATGTAAGCTGGAATGAATGAGGAGGGCTCTTCTGTTATTTCTTTCCCTCTGAGTTTTTTGCCTGCTGATGAAAAAAATGACCGTGTTCCCAGGTGCCTGTTGTGAACAGTGTCCCGGAGGCGTGGCTGCGTAGCGCTGATCTGGACTAGAGCCACGTTTTCTCCGCTTGCATGTCAGATTGGTTCATGTAGATGGAAAGAACAGCCTTGAGCTGCTGAGCTGATGCAGTGAGTGTGCTGGGGGTGACTAGCTCCGAGCAGCTCTGGACTGGGGACTGGCTCTTCCCTCCTGACCCCAGCTCCTCCCCAGGTGTTGGAGGTTTGGACTGAAGCTGAGTGATCATTTCGTTCTGGAAGCAGTGGTGGAATAATGGTTTTAGCACGGTGTTGAAACATTTTGAGAAAAGTCATGTCAAATAAGCCATTATTCACGGCAGACTTAGCAAGGTGAATGAACAAAGCGGCTTATGTGTTTGGGAGAAAGCAGACTTGCCTCAGCAGGTGACTGATGCTAATGACTAGCCTGAATACCTGCCTGCACCACGTGCATTTGCAGTTGGGCTGACTGGAGGGAAGATGGTGCAAACCAGTGGTGATGGCAATACTTTTGGGAAGGGGTTGAATGTAGGCAGATACAAGGATAGCAGCTTTCTCCATTGCTGACAGGGGTATATTTGAGTGTAATTCTTGACTAGCTTGGGGGTTTTTTGTGATGCTTTTTTTTTTGCTACAGAGAATAAGTTTGGGATTCATCTGTTCAACGTACTAGTTGTCCTGGACTCCTTTCCTAGTCAGTGGAAACTTAAGGAAGTTGTCTTAAAAGAGATCATACAAACCATAGTTGAGGTCCATAGCTGAGACCACTCCCCATCCCTGGGAGTCGTCAAGGCCAGGCTGGATGAGCAACCTGGTCTATGGAAGGTGTCTCTGCCCGGGGCAGGGGAGTTGGAACTAGATGATCTTTAAGGTCCCTTCCAACCCAAACCATTCCATGATTCTATGATTCTATCATACTGCACAATTATTCCTATACCTCCACTGACTGTAAAGGCAGCCTAGTTTCTAAGCATGCAGAAGTTTGCTTTGAAATCTAACCTAACAAGAAATAGTGGGAATGCACCTTCAGATGGTGTTATTAGCTTCTCAGGGCTCACATCTTATTCATGCTTGGCCTTTGAAGGAGGAGATGTGCTAGAAAATGCTAATAGGTTTTCTTAATGAGACTGAAGGGAGAGGCAAATGGGCTGATAGGAAAGAAAAAATACCAGATCTTAGTCTGGTTTTGCCTTTACCTTGACATATTGTGAAATAATCTGAATTGGATAGAAAAATACCTGACTGGAATAAAGAAAAAGCAGACGAAGCAGCAAAAGATTATACACCTGGGATTATCAACACTGGGAATTATTTACTTGAAATCCAAAGGTGGTCTGATCATTTGAGTCTGAATTTTGGAGTACTTCCTGCTTCCCATCACATGTTCTAGTACAAGGATTAAAGTTTTGGATGTGAAATTTGAAACACTGATGGGTATAGCGACATAAAAACATGTGATGTATTTGAATGTCTGCCTCAGATGCAGTTTCCTATCATTAGGAGGCCAAGAAGATGAAGGGCTTTCACTAGTTTACCAATTTGGCAAAAAGTCAGAAACTTGATCCCTAAGTAAGAAATTTTAGTTTATATTTCCCTTACAGAAACAGAAGCCTGATTTGTTTGACTATAAGGGGCAGGTATGTAATGATTCAGGTTTAATTTCAGAACTGCACCTCATTTTTTTAACCTTTCTCCTGTCTTCAGGTTCCTGTACTTTAAATATGATAAGGATCTTGTGCATATATGCTTTTGGAAAGTTAAAAAGTTTTTTCTAAAGAAAATGCTCAGAATTCAGATACTACTTTGAACCAGAGTGGAGGATTTCTGTTAAAGATATCATGGGTTAACCCTGGTGGGCTGCTAGGCACCGCACAGCTGCTTGCTCACGTTTACCCCCCTCCACCCCAGTGGGACAGGGAAGGAGAAAAGGAAAAATAAAAGCCAGAAAACATGGGGGTCAAGATAAAACAAATAAAAATTTAAATTGTATAAAAAATTACAGATGAATAGAAAGAGAGAAGGAAAAAGAACAATACAAGTGATGCAAAGGCAGTCACTCACTGCTTCCTGTGGGTTAACCAATGCCCAGGCAGTTCCCAAATAGATGGCTAACCTCTCTAAAACTCCACTCTCTTCCCGTTTGTTGCTGAGCATGATGCATTATGGTATGGAATATCTCTTTGGTTAGTACGGATCGTCTGCCTGGTTCTGTCCTCTCCCAGCCTATTACACACCCACCAATCCTTGGGAGGGTAGAGTGAGAAACAGAGGCAGCCTGGATGCTGTGCAAGCACTGTTCAGCAGAGGATGGAGCATTAGTGTGTTATTAGTGCTATTTTGGTCAAAATTCTAAAACACAGCACCATATGAGCTGCTCTGAAGAAAATGAACTCTATCCTAGCCAGGCCTCATACAAGGGCCTCCACCCCTTATTCCATACCATTTACATGACCCACTACATCCTCATTAACCACCAGCCCCTCCTTTCCATCCTTTGATTTATACACTGGTATGTTCCCTTAGCCTACGGGTCATCCCTGTGTAATGTCCATAACATGTCCAATGAGTTAATTTAGTCCATGACTTGGGTTCTCTCTGTTATGGTGGTTGCTCAGAGCAGGAGAGTCATGTTGTGTTGAGCTACTGGATACCGAAATCAGCTCAGATGAAGGCGCTGCTGCGCTTGTTCAGCTTTTGCAAGGCTTTCTCTGTTGCTCTAGGTAAATCCTGCTGTGATTCTTTCTAAAATGGCCAACTTAAATCATGGGTTATTTTGTTCCAAGGTTGAATCTCCCTGAGGTACACATGAGCCAGGCCCCAACACATCTTTAGAAGTCTCTGTGTTGTGTAGAAAGTGTTGCCAAGCTTTCCCTAGACAACAGGAACATGAGACTCTAAGGCGTAGTGGACAGGATGTTTGCTGGGTGCTGGAAACACGGAGTTATTTGGAAGCCCTGTCCAAAGTGCAGATGTTAAAAGCTCAGGATTAAGGGACCAGGCACACTGATGTAGCCACTCAACATTTCATGGGTCTTGGAAATCAAACTAGAAAGGGGAAGATAAGCAACCATATTAAACTATCGCTTTGGAAGCAAAACCTTTGTGGTTCTTTGCAGATTCTGACTCTGATTTTTAGATTTCTTGCAGGGCTGCATTGCAGATGTGTGTGAGGGTCTGAAATGTGTCATTGTCTGGAGGATCTGTTCAACTTTAGAAGAAAAAGAACCTAAAGTGGATGCAACTCCTCAGCCTTTGAGATGTGAATACTTAGGAAACTGCTGAAACAGGCAGTAACTTGAGTGCCTTTCTAAAGCAACTCTTGATTTGCTCTTTTCTTCTCTGAAGAGGGGACTGCATCCCTCACTTTTTGCTTAAGGAAGAGTGCTGTCTGTGTAGCTGCCCTGATGGTACCACTGCTTACAAGGTCTCTGGAAGCAGACTGGGAAATGTGCCTATTAGAGGTCAAGACTGGTGGCAGCCTGGGCTGCAGTGATCATGCTCTGGTGGAATTCACACTCATAAGGGATATGGCTGGATGAAATGTAGAGTCAGGACCCTGAATTCCAGGAGAGCAAACTTTCAGTTGTTTAAGGAATTGGTGGGTGGGAGCCCCTGGGAATCTGCCCTCAGGGAGAAAGGAGCAGAACAGAGCTGGCAGCTCTTTAAGGCCTTTTTAAATTTTTTTTTTTAGCACAAGGGCTTCAATTCCTACGTGTAAGAAACCAGGCAAAGAAGCCATGAGACCAGCATGGCTAAGTAAGGAACTACTGGTTGAACAAAAGCCTAAGAATTCCACAGGCAGTGGAATCAGAGATGTGTATTCTGGCAAGAATACAGGGATGCTGCCCAGAGGTGTAGGGATGTGATCCGGAAAGCTAAAGCACATCTGGAGCTGAATTTGGCAGAAATATGAAGAATAATAAAGGCTACAAGTATGTTGGTGAGAAAAGGAAGAGCAAAGAAAATACAGACACAAACACACGCACACTGCGATAAGACAGAAAACTGATGACAACTGACATGGACCTATTTTGTCTTTCATCGTTAGCGGGACATTAATCATCACTGGAAGCAGCCTATATCCCTGTACAAATTAGAAGGTCATGTAGATCATGTGAACAAAAAAGCTGTTTTCTTGCAGCAGTCCCTTCAGCTCTCTGAAGGAGGTTTGGTTTCCTGGCAGAAGAGCTCCTCTTTTAGGTCTTGCCAAGTGGAAATGTGTTACTCCATGAAAAGTATTCAGTGGTTGGAGACTGATAGATGTTTAGTGAGAGAACAGGCTTCTGGAGCAATTCTGTTCCTTGTAACTTGTTCTGTGTGTTGGCTGTTCCCCTTAGGGATGTACCCAACAGAACTGCAGTATGCGATACCTCGAATAAAATAACAGCTCTATGCAATGTCCTTGCTGCTAAACTCAGTGTATTGCTTGCATACACTGAAGATATATGCTACTGATAAGATTTTCCCATTCTAGGGACAGCAGAATACAGCTAGATCATTATGTTTTTGAGAACTGTCCCTATGAAATCTTTCTTTTCCTGAAAAACCATGTTATGTCACAGGGGTTTGGAAATATTTAGTGTTTTTACCAAATTTAGCATTCAGACCTATTCTGCTTCAGAGTAACACTATAAAATGAATTAATTAGGCTGATTTTTGGGGGAAGTGTGTTGTTTATTTTTCTTAAAGAAGAATCACAGTATTGAATTGTTCAGTATAATGCCCTTGTATCGAGATAAACACCCTCACATGGGATGTTTAATACAATTAAATTCTCTGAGCCTCTGAGCTGTCTTCTGCTTTTGTACCATTTCTGCTTTCCACACGCTGTTGGGTTTTTTTTTCACTACTGACTGTCTGAAAGCAAATACATTTTTATGCACAGAAAGTCCACAGCTGCCTGTGGTAAAGAGCAGTGCTGAGTGGGAAACAAGTGGCAAACGTAAGAGTTAAGTTTGTGGTTGGGGTGGTGGTATTTGAGGGTGCAGTGCCACCAGCCAGTTTGTAAACCTGAGACAATGGAGGTTTTCTGCACACAGATAGTGCTTTGTGTGGTCAGAGTACTCCAGGAAAGAAAACAACTATTTCGTAACAATAAGAACTGACAATGTAGCTTTCATGGACATTGTTCAGGGTCCTCTAATTTTGCTGTCCCTGACTCTGCTTACTTGAAGGAACACGTCTACCCCTCTTTCC
>NW_010246811.1:32408-44652 GCF_000690775.1 Eurypyga helias
GTTACATTCAGCTTTGCTTTTCCTGAAAGAACCTGATGGGGCAATAGAAATCTTGGAACAATGAAGCTCAGTGATGTTGTACAAATGTTGCTATGGCATTCCTTAGACTAGCAGTGATATTGCTGTGAATATAAATGGGATAAGACTTGACCAACAGGGGCACTTATAATTTGTCTAGATGGTATGGGTCTTGCTATTCTTCATTTCCAAGTAGTGTGGAAGACACCACTCACTTTGCAGAAGCGTGAAAATACATTGACTAAGTTTTGGTGTTCACTGGTGACTACGGTTCTGCAAATGAGATCTCTATTCCTCAAATAGGAGGAAAAAGGTTTTCTTCTCACTCATATGAACTATTGCTTTTGGAGCTGAGCAGGGACCTGTGCTTTGAGTTTCAGCAGAAAGGGAGCTTTGCAGTGGACATGTTTTACCTCCTTTCCTTTATGGACTTACTTGCAGCATGTCATTCAGGCCGTTTAATTTTGTGTATATTCTGAGATAATTGCTCAGGTGTGTGTGCTTTGTTTTCTGTCCCTGAGTTCAGTGTGGGCAGCATCTTCCTTTCCTGGGTGTGTCAGTCAGGTGCAGAGGAAAGAGCAGAAGGATGTTCAGGTCATCCTTCCATTCCCCTCTCTCAGGTTCTGGCCATCTTGGTGGTCTGTTGTCCAAGTAATGCCCAAAGACTGAGGTTTTCTGGAGCTCCACTTTCTCTGAAAAACAGGCCACTTTCTGGCCTAATTCACTAAGGAATTAAGTCATATGCAGGCACTCCATGTGCGTGTGTAGCTCAAACAGTAGAGATCTCACAGCGAGGTTTATTTTCAGTACCCCAGTTGCAGGATGCAAATCAGAGTCCTCATAAGCATTGTGGGTTGTGTCTAGAGTGTGGTACTGAGCCCAGGAAACACATGCTCTATTCCCAGTTTTTTCCCTGAACTACTCTGCTGCAGGCAAATTGGGATTCTGTATTATGGTTGAATTTTCCCATCTAGAAAACAATGAGGAAGTTTGTTTCCAATGCAAATTAATGAAGGAAAGGTATTAGGTGACACATAGGTTTTGGTTTTTTTTTTTGCCTACAACCCTGAGTAAAAAGTACAAACCACTAAAATATTTGCATATAAAAATGTCTGAAATAGTAGTCTTGCACCTTTTTTTTTTCTGTGTTACCACCCCTTATTTAGAAATAATTTGTTTTACTCTAACTAGCATTTCATAACTGCTCTCTGACTTTGGAACCAATACTATACAGCCATCCACGCTGTTTTTTTTCCTTTATTCATTTCTCTGTGGTCTCTCACCATCACTGCAGGGATACTTACTTACATGTGCGAGGTTTTGCGTAAAGGAGTTCCAAAGTGATATGGAAAATATGTCACATTTGTCTGGCTCTTTTATAGCAGAAGTTGTAAAAGGGAAGGCTTTCTTTGCTTTGCTTAACCTGCTACCTACAGTTTGAGCTGCGTGGCAGACAGGAATGAGAGACAGATGAAGCCGCTGTGGGCTTCATTTTAATACAAGGCAGTCAATCAAATAATACCAGGTTGTTGTTATGCCCTTGGGAAGTTTTTAAACATCTAAACTGAGTGCCAGCTATTTGTATATGACACATAGGGTGCCTATTAAGGTACTCATTAGACCATATTGTCTTTTATTACACAGTATTTTTGGGAGGTTGGACAGTGCTACTTTATCCTCATGTTACAGAGGGACAGATAAGGAACAGAGATGTCTAACTGATGAGCACGCGCAGATTGGGTTGGCAACACCTCTTCTTCATGAGCATCTGTGGGGGAACCCGCCACATTTCCCTGCGGTTCTACGGCATCCTGCTGTTCAGCCTGACGATTCAGAGACCGCTTCGTGAAACGGGCATATCATAGAATCACAGAAGGGTTTGGGTTGGAAGGGACCTTAAAGACCATCTAGTTCCAACCCCCCTGCCATGGGCAGGGACACCTTCCACTAGACCAGGTTGCTCCAAGCCTCATCCAGCCTGGCCTTGAGGACATGATTTCAGGGGCTTTTAGTAACTGTCTTTAGGGATTCCACTGGTTTTAAAAATCTGTCTCTAAATTAGATTGTTGTAGATCTTGTAACGGCATGTGTCCCTCCACACCCACACTACACACTTAAGCTCTGCTCATAAAATAAAACCAAGGAGAAAATATTAAACAAACACGTGTGTCCCAAACAACCTTTCACACCAAGGCAGAAGAAACAGGACAAGTGAGAAAATACATTGGATTTACTGTTATCTTCATAGTTTTCTAAAATGAAAACTACAATGTAGTTAAAAGGTACGTTTTTAACTAATCCTCCTCCTCCACATAGAGTCTCATTCTCTTTCCAAATCCATTTTGTGGCTGAGCTTTCTTCTCAAGGTTTGGGACTTGGAGGTGTCTTTTTAGCTCACGGCACTGAAGTCTGTTTAAAGAATTTCTCTGCTTTCTTTCAAGTTGCAGTGAATAACAAATGGCCCTTCTTTCCTCCTTGCCATTCTCTCTGTTTTCCATCAAATGTCAGTGTTACTACAGCAGCTGCTGGTGTTGGACCAGGGCAGAGAGCAGGCATCAGCCTTCCTAAAATAGTACCAAATCTGTAACTGTGGTCTCTGACGGCCACTCTATCATCAAAGCTGAAATTCAAGTCAGCTTCAGAGAATGAGCAGTGATGATTTACAAGCAGTGAGTCATCGATGACCCTACTCTTACAATGACGAAATGTACAATTTTAAGCCAGAAATGCTGCGTCCAGTATGTGTGTTAATTAATGTAGCAGCTTAATATGTGTTGTGTCAAACTGGTGGAGGGATTCACCTCAGTTCTCCTCCTCAAGGAGAATTCATGTTCACCACTAAAATAGCACACATTTCATGCTAGCTCAGGAAGGATTTCTTTGGAGGAAGTTCAGCCTTCTTCATTTTTATCTCTGTCCCTGATGAGTTCACAGTTGTGTATTCTGACGTAACGCATTGTTCATGCAATGGCGTAGGAACTAATGGTTTAGACAGACTATATCAAAGCCACAGGTCACCGCAGAGAGCGGAGTGACCCTGCAATGTTGTAATCATCTCTGAGGAGCGAAGCAAACTCTTGCCTGGAAGATACAGTCCATGAATGAACCTTTGCAAGCCAGGCATCTGCAGAGCGTTTCTGCCTTTGGATTGCAGGATGCCCGTTCCACGTGCTTCCCTGGCATCCTGCGTTTTCCTGTGCTCTCCACAGAGATAGACTCCCTGTATCTCTCTTTGTCTCTCAGCTGGAAATGGGGAGAATTTGGGAGGTGGCTGACAGCACTTGCAGTGCAGACGCTTCTCTATATTAAGTACATCTTTACCCACATGCTGTCACTGATGGCGATGGCTACTTAAGGGGTGCAGTGCAAATAAGAAGTTGGATAACAGGTGCTTAGGTTTTTGTGGGAATAGGATTTTCCTTCACTTACTCTTTTGATTTTTGTGTAATTCAAGGGAGTTATGGGGCTGGCTCCGGTAGACATGACATAGGGATGGAGAATACTTCCCCTCTGATCTGGTGTTACCCAAAAATGGGCTGAGTTTACAGCTAACTAATCATTAAACTGATCATTAAAATAGAGTGGTGGAAGGCAAAGCCCACTTACTAGTAGAAGCTTGTGGCTTGGCAAGATTCCAGTGTTCCTAAATTTTTTATCGTTATAGCATAGTACCTGGTGTCAGGCTACATTCCTCTCGTTGTTCTACACTTGCTTAATGTAGTAACGTCTGTTGGAGTTGGATATTAGGTGTATAAACTACTGCTTATACCTACAGTTTCTCTTCATATTTACATTTTCTTGCTCCATCTTTAGGAAATTAACAGCAATTTAGTAACAGTTGTGCATTTTAGGGTTTTCAGTTAGGTTTATTCAACCATTCTTCGTTTTCCAGGCAGCTGTTGATGTGAAGCCAAGGGTGGAGTTCTGTAATTGTTTCAAAGGCCACCAGAATGTATTTATTATTTTCAACCCAAATGAGTAAAACTGTCACAATGCCCATTATTTGGTGGCAGGAGAATAAACTATACTTTATAATGTTGTCATTAAACCAGGAAGGTTTTTTTTTTCCCTTCCTTTTTCCCCCCCCATTCATTTTATTCCTTACGATTTGTAGTGCGTTATTTTCTTCTGGCCGAATTTTATGTTGGAGATGCACAACAGCAGATCTGATCTGATTAGGGAGGTAGAAGTGTTTCTGTGAGAATACTCTTGGCAGAAGAGATGTGATTAGAGGAATGGTGAGATACAGTCACAAAACTTTTTGGAGAGATGTTGAATTAAAAAAAAGCTCAGACATATTTCACCATGTTTGTAGGCTCATAGCTGATTATAAAACTAAAGTTTTCCTTTTAACGTGATGGTGAAACCTCAGGAGATACTCATCTTAAGGTTTGGATCCTGATTTGAAATTCATCCAGACTGTTACACCCTTAAATTCTATAAAATCTGGCTGCATATCACACAAGAAGAGGCTTTTTTTTGTTGTTGAACTGAGGTTGTTTGTTACTTCCTGCCCTTACTTCATCTGGAAATGCTGTAAGAAGAGCCATTCTCATAATGTGATATTTATAATTGTTATTATGTCAGCATTGCTCGTTCCAGACTGGGTGGGGGTTACAAGGATAATCATTCACTTTGAACTCTCATTTAGTATATGACTATGTATAAAGAAATTTATCGGTTGAACCATCTTGGGGGGTGGGGGAGGGGGGAGGGAGGAAGGAGTTTTAGAACATCTTTATTTAAATACAACACATAACTTGTAGTATCCTGGAACAATGCCTCTAGATTCCTGTCCAGGACTGTAGGGTAGCAGAAGGAGTAAGTGTCCCTGTAGTATCTTTTACCTGATTTGCATCAAGACTCATGTATGCTAGAGACTTTTCCCCTATCACCTGAATACTTAGTAGACTCAAAATAACAAAAATTAACTCATAGTATATGTACCCTGCTTTATCCTTTCATAATTACATCATTAAGCTGATTTATGTGAAATGGGATAGTGAAAGTGCAGGGGTGGTTCTGATTTTTAATTCCTGACCCATCTCGCTAAGTTATGGCAAAACATCCCTGAGTGCATGTGTGCGGAGTGTCTCTGGGGTGGTCTATCCATGAGTGCTGGAGGTGGCAGAATCCCCTTTTTGGGACTGTCGGTAGGTCTGCTGGCTGCAGCCAGGGAATGCCTCCAAAAGTCTGCCTTCAATACCATGATATATGGTGCTCTGCTTTTTGAGAATTGTTTGGGATTTTTTGAAAGAACAATTTTTCTTTGGGAAGTGCTCATTTGTTGAAAGTCTTAATAAAACCATCTATTTGTTTTCTTGATGTCATGAGAATTTGGAGGAGGGAATTGTATTTTTCTGGTGTGTGTTTGTAAACCAATCATCTCTGCAGTTTTTCTGTGCGGGAATGTTGAGAAAGAAAGAGTAAGAATTTGCCAGATTCCTCCCTGAGGATGTGGGAAACTATGGATGACATTCAACTCCCCACTTAGACTGAGACCCCACTTAGACTAACCGGAGTGGTAGGCAACTGGGCATGTGGAGATGGATGAGATGGGATACATCCAGCTGTCTATTTTAATAGTTTGAGTGGGCACTCCATGAAACACTGTCCCATTCAGGCAAATGTGGGGACTAGGATTCCTGATGAACACTTCCTCTTGTCCGGGTTCTTGGTTATAGAGAAATATGTAAACAAATGTTTTCTCATGGGTAAAATAACTCACAAAACAAATTTTGCCACAGTTTTTACAAAACCTACCCACGCAATTGTTATTATCTGTTTTAGTGGAAACTAAAAGTGTGTGTGCTCTGAAGTATTGTTCTAGAATATTGAAAATTGTCTTTCAAGACAAATGCGTTACAGCTCAGAGATTGCTCCAAAGAGGAAATAAGTATTTTTCAGGTTTTCTGAAAGTATTTTCAGTAATATACAATATGACCAAGTAGTTGCTTCCTCAGTAAAATTTATAGTGAATCTCCTGAGCATATCAGGGGAAAGCATATCTTTATATGAGTTTTGGTGCTCAGACTATGCGTAGTTTTTGGTTTTTGGTACTGGCCTACTGACCTGAGTTGAAACTCACTAATAACATTGATTTTCCAGCCCACTGATAACAAAGCTTGTGACCTGGGTCCCAGGGAATATGCTTTTTCTGAGGATTAACCAACTAAGGTCATTGTAGCAAACTAGAAGGAGATGACAATGTGACTCAGCACGGAGAAGAATAACTGTCCCACACCTCCTTTTAATCCGAGAGGTGAAAGAGCTTCTGGTGCTGTACTGCTCTTCAACTACTTGTACTGCAAATATGTAGGAAATGTCATTTCTTGTTCTTTCCTTTCACAAAGTGTGTAATTTTTATGCATTTATGTTGAAGCACCTCCAGAAGCCAAGGCATTTTTATGCTATTTTATTATATGGAATGAAAGAGTTTCCTACTCTAGCCTTTTCCATTGGAGTAAAGAGAATTACATAAGGGAAAAGTGAACTAAGCATAGGAGAATCGAATTGAAATTAAATATCTAGTAACACCTACCTCCCTCTTAAAAAAACCCGATAGCTTGTAAAATGAGTGGTCAACTGCCAAATGCCCATGGTGCCGTGGTAATGAGGGTTCAGTTGGTCCCTTCAGAGGCAGCTGTACCTTGTGGAGGGTGTTTTTTAACGTGAACTTTCTGTTGTGCATAAAATCTAAATTACTGAATTACATAAATATTTTGAGTGAATTAAGCTTTACTGGTAGACATTTAATTCCCAAATAGTTGAGATTTTTTCTTATCTACATTCTCACAAATGTGTGAAAAATGTTTGCTGGTAGCCTTTTCTTTTTTTGACATGGTATTAAGGGAAAACTGTAAGGAATTTTCAATTTTCAATTCCTTACAGAATAAAAAAGATAACATTTTTATTCTATTTTGGCTCTTAGGGATTCAATCTTTTGAATACATCTAACTCCCTAATTATTTTTATCTGGCCTTTTGGCAACATTTAACTGGATTTTTCTAGCTGTGTTTTACTTGAAATGCAAAATCGGTGGGAAATGGTTTTGTTTACACCACCTAACATTTGTGAAAAAAGACCACAGAATTCTTGGAAGAAAGTGAACTTTCTATAGAATTTTATACCACAAAACGAAAATTAAAAAAAGGGTTTTCAATCTTTCAATTCAGGATACTTTTACATGAAGTCTGCTCAGGTCACCAGGATTTATTGTTGTTTTTATTATTCTGCATGAGCAGATGCACAGCAGAGCATGGCCCAGAGGAGCGCGACACTCTCCGGAGCCCTGCCTGGTGCCTGCACTGGGCAGATCACTGCCCCGTGTGTGCAGCTGGATGCCTGCTCTGCTGGCTCTGCTCTGGGGTCTCGCGAGCATGCCTTTAGGTGTATTATTCTTCAGGTCCTCTGGGACCGTCTCTCCTGTGTTCAGCCAGACGTCTCCAGCTTCTAATTTAGTCCAAGGACATAAAGAATGGATGCTGCTGGGTCACATCGAGGAAGGACACTACTAAAGTAGCAAACAACTAATATTTCTACTTTATTTTTAGCTTAAATTTCCTGTTGCTTCCGTGAGGCTGCTGATGTTGTCACAAAACTTCCTCTCTAGCTACTTTGCTTAAAATATACATACGCTGTGCATGTATGCATCTGAGTGCTTCTCCTCCACTACTTCACAGCAAAGGATTGAGTCAGCATCAGTCCTCTGTGGCATCTAGTGCCAGAATGAGCCATTCGTCGGGGGTTACTCTATTTAGATGTCCTGAAAGGGACGGTAGGGCCTTCAGATAATTGTGCAAGGTGCTATCCCTTGGGGTGTCATGTGGTTTCTTGCTCTCTCCTTTCTATTTTTAATTTCCCTTTGAAGTGAGTTTATTGAGTTACACAGAACTGAAAGAAATACTAAAAAATGCAACAAACAATTATTCAACTTCCTTATTTCCTGCCCTGTTCATGTACTACCCAGACACCTTTCGTCTTCTTAATTTCCCCTGTGCTCCGTTCGCTTCCTGAATGTCTTTATCTTACGATGACACCACAAAACCCATCCGATTACTCATGTAGGCTTATTGTTTCCTTTTTTTTCCTGATGGGGAGCCAATTATCTTAAGTAAGTGTTACCGCTGGCCAGGTAGATTGCAGCACATGTTGTGTTGGAATCAAGTGTTCGGCATTACAAGGAGTTCCCAATCTTTCACAAGCATTATGAACATGTGTAATCAGGAATGATTTTTTTTTTTCCCCCCTGCTGGACATCTGCAGGATTTGGAAAAAAGATAAAGGTTGTCGAAAGCTAACTTTCTGTGTGTTTATTTTCCTACCATCTTCTTACTGCCTGAAGGTGGAACAGAACTGAAATTGTTGCACAGGAATGCATGCTGTGGTTTGGTCCCAGCGTCACATCATCATTTTCACCACAACATCATGTCCAGTGACAGAGGCATGAATTATCCATATTTTGCTCAAAATCTCCTGTTCTGGGCACGTTTGTGTGTATTTTTTTAAAAGGTACTGTAGATGTCTGTAGTGAGGGGGCTGATTCTACTTAAGTTGCATTAGGAGGTCCTGTCAATAGTAACAGCACCCAAAAGACAGGGTTTTGACCACAGTCCACCTGGGATCTAAGGATTTCACATGAAATCTCACAGTTGTACATCGAGTGAGTTCTCCTCCCAGCTCACTGTGTAGTATTTGGTACCCACACCTTCCAATGAAGTCCCTTCAGCAGAGTATCTACATGGTAAACCCATTCTTATAGGTTCTACATGGCACCCAGTGTAGCTTTCTCTAAGTGTAATAGGCATTTGTATTCCATTTAAATTTCTCTTCATTTGCACCATTTTCTTCTTCTCCTAGGTATTACGACAACTTTACCCAGTGCACAGAACGTGAGGCCAACAACGTGAGTTGCTTTTGGCCAAACCGCTTCACAGAGGGCTTTATCACTGGAATTCATAAACAGTTCTTTTCAAACTGTACGTCAGAAAAGCTTCACTGGGAAGATCCACCGGATGAAATCCTTATAACTCTGATCTTGATCCCAGTCTTGTTGACATGCGCCATGATAACACTGGTGGTGTGGTGCAGCAAGAGAAGTGATATCCTGGTGTAAGTTGTTCCTCTGGGCTCTTTTTTCTCCTTATCCTTCTTCCAAAAACACTAAGAAAGGAGGATGAAGAGAGAAACTCGACATAAAGATTTCAGATCTGCTGAAATGGAACCCTTGAGATACTAAGACAGAGACAGTGCTCCCATGAACAAAGACTGCCTGCTGCTGCTGAAAGTCACTGCTTCTGAGTTTGGCCACTGGTGTTGCTGGTGCAAAGCTCTCAGCTTCTGTCAGGTGTCGTCATGGAATTCACAGGCAGCTCCCAGAAACAGGAGGGTCCTCAGGCAGATGGACCCCTTAACTGCAAAGGGGGTAAAAGTTACTTTTCCAAGGCTAAAGCTGGTTGGTAAATGAAGTTTTTATGAAACTGTATGTAAGTGTATGTATGCACGGTGTAACACTGACTGCAGGGGAGATGATATCTCTTGAGTTTTTGTGCAGGACACTTGAGGTTTTCATCTGTGAACCTTATGACTTGGACAAAAGGCACTGGACTGGCAATAGCCGCATGGCTACTTGGAATTGTATGGCTTACAAACAAACTCTGGGAAGATGCACAGGTCTTATTTGACAGAGCTGGAAAATGTGAGTGGAAATGTGAGTTGATTATAAATATGCTAAGGAGTAACAAAGAAACTTTCATATGCCAGACTATTTTTCCTCTTTTATAATTATTGTTCTTGACGACTTGTGTTCACTGTATGCTCCCCGCTCTCACTTCAGTTTGTGCAAGTAATATCCTACAAATAAATATAAAGGTGTCTTGTTGAATGAGGTGCCTTTCAGAGTATAATTTTGTATGCAAATAATTCTTCATCCTGTGAAGAGTGTGGGTGCTAAAGTATGAACATCAAAGCTTGGCACAGACAACTGAGGAAGGAGGAAAAAAATTCTACTCAGAAATCTTATTCTATAAAGTTATTCCCAAGTAACTGTTTAAATAAAGATCATATGCCTGAAATAAAATGACTGCTATGTCTGTCTGGTAAGCCTTTCTTTTCGGTCATTTCACAAAATGCCTTTCAGCCGAATGCTTGTTTATTATATGTGAGCAATATCTGTTACAAGTGGCTCTTCATTTTTCCATATGTTATGCACCCAAATAAAATAATGGTGTTTCATATCTCTGCTAGTTAGATTTTTTCTCCTTTAAGATTCTGGCCCAGTGTTTGAGATTTAGGTCTGTGAGTAGGAGGAGCTTTTCCCGGATTAAATCAAATGAGAAGTGCTTCCTTTACTAGAACGGTTTATATGTAGATAGATAAAGAACACCTGTAGCTGTACTAGTTTGTTTTCACATCCTTTGACAAGGATTGAAAGCACTGGCTTGTTTTTCTTTCATTACCCTAATGTTAGGATGGTCCATTTTCTAAGGTGTTTCCTGTGTGTTTATCCAAAGATACTTTTCCGTTCTCTAGACGCTAGCAGAAAATCTATCTTTATAAAAAAATTACATATGTACTAAAGATTTTGGTTTCGTTTTCTACTTCGCTGTTACTTTCAACATTAGAATGTTTCAGTCCACCAAAGCTAGTGGTGAAGTAAAAAAAAAAACAAAACCCAAAACCAAACCCATTTATTTGATCCAAAATTTTGTCTGTTAAGCATTTGGTGTGGCCAAAACCAAATAATTTTTTTTCTGCATGGAGTTTCATTTTAATCCTCATTTTACTTTATATTTAACAAGCTTCAAAGCAAGTTTCAAAACTTTGGTTTGGAAACCCCATAGCAAAAATGTTGACTTTTTCAAGAACGCATTCATTTCAATGTAGTTGCCGTATTTGGTGCAAATTCTTGGCCAGTTCTGTCTCCTTTGAAACTGTGTTCACCTGATCAACAAGTCATCTGAGAGATATCAGATGATGTAATATAAACCAGATTGACCCGAGTACTAAACGGAGCACAGACCATCACTTTGATGAAATCATGCTACTAGATGTGTATTGTGGTACTTAAGCAAATGCTGCATTTAAACGGATTCTGTTTAATTAGAAAATAGAATCTAGTGTGAACTTTTTGAAGAGTATAAGAAATCTAAGAATTCAAAGAAAAAAAGACGTGGATTTTCCTTCATGTGCTATGAGGGAGGGGAAGCATGATGTCACTGCTCTGTGCTCTGGATGTGAAAATTTAACCTTCTTTTTGTCTTCCCCGTCCCAAGTGTGATCTTCCACTATTTATTTTGCTGCTGTGTTTGGTAGAAGGGCAGAGAAGTTGAAACGGTGTGTGGGAAACGACACTGCAAATTTAATGAAGCCTCAGTGGTTAAGTCTGGAGAATCATTTATAGTGTTTTAAGGAGAAAAGCGATCACAGTGTCCAGTCCTTAAAAGCTGTGTACAGTAGTAGGCAAGCAGAATGGTAACTGTTGGATCTTTTGACATCAGTTGTGCTCTGTGTTAGTGAGAGTTAGTAATTTTCTGCTATATGGAACTTGCTACCTTTCCTCCAAAGCCTGTTTCCATTGCCAAGAAAATCATGCCTGGGACCAAGAATCTGGCTCATTTTGCAATTGCAAATTAATTCTACGTTACAACAAAGTCTCAGAGGAAAATAGGCAGAGATTCAAACAGAAATATAATAACGGGTACAAAATCCTTCCTAGAATTGTAAGAGTGGTTGATCCCAATCAATGCTTAGGCCAGAAGAGTAGTGCCAGGCTTGCTAAGCAGCTCGCTAGCATTGCTGAGTTGCTGCAAGCTGTGGCAATTTTTACATTCAGGAACAACTGGGATAGTGATTATTTCCACAGGGTGTAAGAGATCCAGGAAAGAGTTGGCAGAAGGGGATGATGACTAGCAGAAGACAAAGCCTGAGACAGCTGCCATCACTTGTCCTCTGGGTTGCTTCTTGTCCTCTGGGTTGCTTCTTGTCGCCCCTGGCCAGGGCTCCTCGGGCCCTTCCAGCTCGGTTCTTGCCGGCTGCTCTCGCACCCCCAAGGCACCACTCGTGCTCCGGCTCTCTCTGGCTCTCTTGCCCAGTGCGAGCTTGTAGCGGGAGCAAGCTTGTAGTGGGAGCGAGCTCTGCTCCTCCCGTGGCTCCATTCCCCAGGGGTTCTTGCTTGTGCTCAGCAGCCTGTGCTTGGGAGGGCTCCAGGCTTGGTGGCACGCCCCGG
>NW_010246811.1:44782-82097 GCF_000690775.1 Eurypyga helias
CGTGTGTTCCTGCGGCTACTTTCCGTGGCTCTGTGGCTTCCCTTTGCCAGACGGCAAGGGATGTTTTTTCAGGCTAAACTGAAGGATGGATCAGCCTGCTCCTGCCTACACATGGGCATTGTGGTAGTGCCTGTGAGGTAATGACATGAGGAAAGGTAATGTTTCCTCACATCAAGTCCAAACCTCCCACGATGGATGCAGCTTTGAGCCATTCCTGTACATCCTGGCATTTGAGAAGAGATCAGCACCTCCCTCTCCTCTTCCCCTTCTCAGGAAGCTGCAGAGAGCAGTGAGGTTGCCCCTCAGGCTCCTTCTCTCCAAACTAGACAAACCCAGAGTGCTCAGAGGACATGCCTGTCAGCCCCTTCACCACCTTTGTTGCACTCCTCCTGGTGCATTTAAGTACCTTAGCATCCTTTTTACATTGTGGGACCCAATTTATGGGATTGCATTCCTATATTGTGATACCCCCCAGCATGGACAATGCAATTAATACAGTTGTAGTGTATTACTTTAGGATGTGCTACTGCAGCAAACAATTGCCTTGTGGGAGCCCTTTGCAAAGAGAAAGCAAATGGCAGAACAATGTATGGGATTATCAGCAGGATAATTACCAGGCTAATCACCTCTTTTGACTGTCTGGTTTTGTTGTATTTGATGCACCCCAGGATGTGGTTTGTCCTCTTGGCTGCCAGGGCACACTGCTGACTCCTGTTGAGCCCCCTGCCAACCAGCATCCCCAGACTCCTTTCTGCAAGGCTGCTCTCCAAAATCCTGGATTGAATCTGCAATCTTGGGAAGGCTAAATGGAGATTTGAAAATAGCATTTGCTTAGGGAATCTGTGTGTTTCAGGCTGCTCTGGCTCAGTAGATTCTGCAGGTCGGTTGTGGCTGACAACCTACATTGTTGATCAATTCCCCTAGATTTGAGAATGAGACTTAGGATCATCCTCTTTGGATGGTGTAGGAGGTGTCTCTGCTTATCTAAAAATCCTTTGTGTATCCTGTGGCAGGTGTCTACCTGCTACAATACGTTGTCTGGATCTTTTGGAACCTGATGTAAAGTATGAATTCTGTGAGGCAGCAAGACGACGTGTAGGCAAAGCTGGATGTTATTTTGTTTAAGCTGAAATCATCGAAGGCATGATGGTACTTCATTCCCAGAGAGTGAAAGATCTTGAACTGAATTTGCAGTGTCTGAGTTCCAAAGGAAAAACCCCAAAGGGTTGTGGTTTTTTTTTTTTTAACCTTGTGGGTGTGTTGGGAGGATAAAGGCTATTAATAACCACTGTTGCTTGCGGATACAAGAAGATTGTATAAATAGCAATGGTGCATAATGGGCATGTTCTGTCAAGGCCAACTGGGCCAAGACTCTCAGGGAATGGAAGTCCTGTTTCTGGATCCCAGCTGGGCACAGGCATCATAGAATCATAGAATCATAGAATGGTTGGGGTTGGAAGGGACCTTAAAGATCATCTAGTTCCACCCCCCCTGCCATGGGCAGGGACACCTTGCACTAGACCAGGTTGCTCAAAGCCACATCCCGCCTGGCCTTGAACACTTCCAGGGAGGGGGCATCCACAACTTCTCTGGGCAACCTGTTCCAGTGCCTCACCACCCTCTCTGTGAAGAATTTCTTCCTGATATCTAATCTAAACCTCCCCGCTTTCAATTTGTACCCATTCCCCCTTGTCCTATCACTACAGGCCCTTGTAAAAAGTCCCCTCCCAGCACCCTTGTAGGCCCCTTCAGGTACTGGAAGGCTGCAATGAGGTCTCCTCGGAGCCTCCTCTTCTCCAGGCTGAACAAGCCCAGTTCTTGCAGCCTTTCGTCATAGCAGAGGTGCTCCAGCCCTCTGAGAATCTTTGTGGCCTCCTCTGGACTCGCTCCAAGCGGTCAATATCCTTCCGATGTTGGGGGTTCCACAGCTGGATGCAGCACTCCAGGTGGGGTCTCACCAGAGCAGAGTACAGGGGCAGAATCCCCTCCCTCGACCTGCTGGCCACACTTCTCAGCATGTAGGCACCAATCTGTCTAGAGTTATCTGCGAGAGCTTACTCTGCTCTGAAGTGTCTGGAGCCACATCCATGTGGCACAGTACTTGGCATTGAGAGATCTGCCTCATTGTATTGCCCTATACATAGAGGATTGCTAGTGCAGTGACCTGACTGCTTGGGGGGAGAAAGGTTGGAGCATGGGGCTAGAGAAGACATGCCTCTGGAGTTTCCTGACAAGACTACTGGGCATGTTACTGGCTTTTTTGGGAACCTGGAGACTGTCAGCAGTGTAGGTGAAATTAGTCCTTAAGACTTGCCTTGTGAGTTCTGTATGAATCCTTCAGGGTGGGATATTCTTTTCTTTGTAAGTTTTTATACCTAGACTATGGGTATGTACATGAGAGCAGGCTCTCTGATTTCATTTCCATTGCATTAAAAGGGAGACACCTGGTTTGGGGCAGATTAGTGGTCAGAAATGCTCCCCAGGAACCATCAGATGTAACCTTGTAACAGTCTCACTGTAGCATTATCTACAAAGTAGACATCTAAGTTACAGAGGATGTTAATCATGCTCCCAAGTACCTTAGGCCTCTATTCTTCATTGACGCATAGAAAAGGGAATGAACTCAGAGGGGTGTTATAAAAACAAAACCATGAAAGTCACAATTTACTTAAAGAATACTGAATACCTAGACTATATATACAACAATCTAACAATTCAAAACAACAGCAACTAAAAAAAATCAATGGGAAACACATTCAGAGAGAATTCTCGGAATTCAGCCCATTTGACTGGTTTTCTTTGTTGTTGTGTTGGTTTTTTTTCTTTGTTTTACTGTTATGTTTAAACAAATGGTCTAGAAGTGAAAAATAAAGAGCTTATGCCTGTTAAAGCACAGCCCTATATATTTGAGAAATACCATTCCATCTCCCTTCTGTAATTAACATTAGCATGGGTCTTTTGTCATCTTCATTCTCCTGCTTCTCAGAGCAGCAGGAGAATGCAGTTCTTTCCTGACAGTTTCAGTAGCATTAGAGATGCAGAATGCCAAGAGTAGAAGCTTTTGAGCACATAGATACTGGAAACTGAAATATGGTCTACTGCTGTGGCAACCTACAAGAAAAAAAGAAAAAACACAACTTTGCATACTTTATCAGAATTGACCAAACAAGTGGTTTTGTTAGGAATTTGAATAGGAAACGGTTTTGAAGGCAATGTCACATTAAACCATTCCTATTCCAAATGACTGGAAAGAGGCTAGGATTTGAGTGGGATGTAGGAATTTAATTAAACTGAATAGTCAATTCTAAATTATATGATGCATGTGAAGTTACACATTGATATTAGGAGTGTGTCTTCACCACTTGAATGGATTTTAACCTGAATGAAGAGGGGAGGGTGAAGAAGAAAGAGAAAAATGCCGTAGTATTCTCTGAGGGATCAAGAATTTTATTATTTTATTTATTATTTATTATTGCTTTGGCTTACTCTGCAATATAGACTCTGTAATGTAAAAGTACATTACTTTGTGTAAGGTCAGGCACGTGAGCTTTTTCAAAAGTATGAATCTATCAACCCAGATAATTTTGGAAACGTAGGTGCCTTGCTTTCTGTTTCATAACTGGGGCAATGTCACTCTTGTTGGCTGGTTAGTCTTTTGGGACATCTCTAGGTGAAAGATGTTGGAGACAGTTGTGGTAGGGTCAGGGTCTCTGAGCCAGCAGAACTGAAGGAACAGCTGGGTCAAATTTTAAAGGAAATCTTATTAGTTCTAGTGAGACACAGTAATAGTAGTGCTTCGTTCAGCCCGGGGCTATCTGGAGTCAGTTTGCAGAGTTAAAAGCCTCAAGTCGGAAGACTCAAGTTTGCTGGGTTTTGAGAAAAATTTCTAAGGACAACTATTAATAGAAGTGAGGTCCCTGTTTACAGAAATATTATAGGATCAGCATCTTAGAGACCTATTTACCTTTGCTGAGATTTTGAATAAGTGGATTCCCATGAGTTTGAGTCTCAAAGGAGAGATATTTGCTTAGAGAATAATATTTATGAGGTGGTTACAATGAATTTTCCTGTTAGCAGTGAGTGAATCCCAGCTCTTTTGCACAGCATAATTTGTCCCAGATTGTTTGAAAGTGAAAAGCTGTGCCAGCAAATTTTATCCTTTTTTAGGGATTAATCTGAGCATTAAAACTTCTTTTAAAACCTTTGGAGAAACACCAGTGTTTGACAATCATGTTGGCAGAATATTTGCAGACTCCTAATTTTTTTTCTGTCTTTCAGTAATTTGATTTTGCTAGCAAAAATATCATATTTTAGGAATGCTTTCTCTAGCAGAGTAACATAACTGCCAGTCCAAATCTAAAACCACCTTTCTAATAACTGACACTGTAATACTTAATGCAAAGGACTGATAAATCTTTTATATGAACTTTCTTTCCCTGAAATGAATATAAGTCAAATCAATAAGCATAATTTTAGTACTTCAACTGTGGTGACTGATCACTGGATCCTCTTTATCTACAGGCTGTCTATAATCTGAAATAATAATGAGGTTGGGTTGAATAATTTTGATATAACTGTAAAAAGTGAAGGAAAATGGCTTTGGCTACTTACAGTGGATTTGAGAGATTTTAAGACTGAAAGATAGAGTGTTTTGTGTAACATGCAGTACTGTCACTTTGTGCTGTAGGCTAAGTTTAGAAATAATAATAACGGATGGTAACAGACTGCAAATATTTCTGATACTGCAAAAGAATACTGATGAATGTGGAGGGTTTTCCTGAGGGAAAAACAACATTATCATATTTGCTTAGATACATCAAGGATCCAGTGTGATAATTTATGCCAGCTGAGGCTTTTATTAACAATAAAAAAAGCCCACAACCCTGGTAAGGAGCAAGAATACGGTTAGATGAACGCTTGAAAGAGCAACGGCCTAGATCTGCATCAGCTTCTGAATTTTCCTAAGTGCAAACAGTGTTTGGTTTGGGTCTGCCAAATGTTTTTGCCATGCTTGGATGCAGTGTGCCCAGGTCGCCAAGGCGGGTGATAGAAGTGCTTAGGGACATCGGGTGATAGAAGTGCTTAGGGACATGATTTCATGGTGGACTTTGCAGTATCGGGTTAGCGGTTAGACTTGATGATATTTAGGATCTTTTCCAACCTAAATTATTCTATGATTTTTATCTTCTTAAAAATTCTTACAATAGTCAAAGCAATTTATCTACATTCCAATTCATTCTATCTTTATGGAGAATTCTCTTGGCAGCGTCCTGTGCCCCTCTACTGAACAAGTTTGGTAAGTCGTCTTGTTTTTTTTAAGTGCAGAGCAGTATGACTGAGAGATTACACATTTTTGTGGCTGGAGTACAACATCTTCAAAGCACTTTCTGAAAGCAGACAGCTGAAACAGAGGCTGTTTAAGAATTGCAGTTGCTCTCTACTTGAAAATCAAGTTGTCTTTAACATGGGTATCTCACTTTATGCTGACTCGTGTCTCTGGCTGGAGACACAGGGTGCTTTTCTAAAGTTTTCCTTCCCTGGATGTTAAGTGTGCAAATTATCATCACCCTGATGGTCATGATGAGAATGTTTTGGGGTAAGCATGACGAAGCACAGAAGTATATCCTCAGAAAATCATTTAACATTCTTTTCTTATGAACAGCCAAAGAGATACACTTCGGGATCTGATCCTTCCTTGTCCTCCAGTAATGCTTTCTGCGTCTCTCAAATACCTTTGAGTCCAATGATGGAGATTCTGGAGAATTCAAAGAACAAGAACTTTCCTTTTGTGCCTTAGCGTGTGATTGTCATAACACCTTTTGAAGACCTTAACCTTCATTTTAGCTCAACAGCTTTAAAGAAATGTCAGTCAAACACTAGTTTCATCGCTGCATTTCTCCACTCTTAATGCAGACTGCAGAGTCTTACAAACTTTTGGCCTCCAGAAAAGTACAAATCAGCATTTAAGTTTCTTTTAAAATATTGCTGGTATTAATAATATGTTAGCAGGTGGAAAATATTATCTACCCCCGTTTATCTTGACTACTAGATAGGTGAGAAATTTTTATATAAGAAGAAGTAAAAAGGAATGGTCACATATTGTGTTGAGGAAAAAAGAATTATGACAAAATTGGCAGTTTATGTAAAATTCAATGGAAGTTTTACAGCAGCTGTAGCAAGTGTGGTGTCGAAAATTATATGACCGATGTAAGTTTTAGTTTAAATTTGAATTATATTGGTAAATTTAATATATGCAACAATAGTTATACACTGATGTTTTCCCTTGGTTTCCAAATTTCCCCAGTGTATTAGAGTAAATATTGTACAGAGGTGTTATAACACAAGTAGGGTGAATTTGTCATGCTGATACCCTGTTGTGCCCAAAGCTATTATTAAAATCAAAGTGTTCAGAGGAGAAAGGCCAATGCACTACGCAATTGGGCCACCCAGCGCTCAGGCAAAAATAGAAGCAGCATTGTCTTTGTTAAATATATGCTATTCTAGCTCATGGGGATACTTAACTGGAAGGAAAAATGTAGTCATTGATCTTCCAAATATTTCTTATAACTGGAATGTTTTACTTCTTTTTCCCTCTCTGTAATGTACAGTCTTGGAATAGAAAAAAAAAATACAATTCATGGTGTCACTCATGAAGCATTTTTTCATTGTTCAAGGATACAGCCAAAGGAACAGGCACTTAACTGGATTTGGTGGAATTTACAGATGGCACGGTGTGGTGAGCATCCAACAAAAGTTGGCTCTATTTTGCACTTGTGCAATGGACTTGGACATGGAGGTTGAATCTGCCACCTGTGGAGGATCGTTATCACTTGTATTTCGTGTGTTAGGGTTTCAAGTGAAGCTGGTTCACTAGGGTTGCTAAAGAAACTGTGCTGTTTGAACACTTACTCAGGGAAGGACAGGGTTTGGGAGGCAGCCTTTTAAAGAAGAGAAGAATGCGAAATCAGCATACACAAACTATGAAAAAATCCTCACTCAAGGAAGATTTTGTTGCTACTGAGGTAGCCTGAAAATGGATAGCTGAGAGTGGATCTCTCCCCTGCCTCCCAAGGCTCTGTGGCCTTGTCTGTCCTGTCCTGGGGGGGCCTGTTGGCAGTGCCCAGCCAGACTTGCTGGGAATAGCCATGAAACTGGAATAGGATGGCTTGGAAGGAGCTATGTGCGTGTGAGCTGCACGAATCACCTTGGGGCCTCCTTGCTCACACAGGGGCTGCTTTCATCTCTCAGACTCAGCCCACACCACATGATGGCCATGCTGTGCCCAGCAATGTCCCTCCTGCCAGCATAGCTTCCCAGCCAGGCCTCATCCTGGGCTTGTTCCTACGGCCTGCAGTGTTCCCATTGCACTGAATAAACCACTACAAATCAAAGGCTGCATTACCAATATGTTACTTTAAGAGCAATCTCCAGGGAAATGTCAGTTGATGTGTGTGAGTTAGTGGCAATGGAAGCAGTAGAGCTAAATCACCTGGAGAACCTGGGAGTGTTTGAATTGAAGCCAGAGAGCCAACTTCAGTTAAAGTGCACATCTGTCAAAATGCAGTCTACCTGTCCATACTCCTGGGGTGGCATGTAACCCCCTGACCTGAGAAGTTTGTTTATTTTGCTTCAAAATTTCATTGTCTTCAATGGCTTCAGTTGCTTGCTTCAGGAACTTCTAAGCTTGTACATTCCCCTGGTTCTTTCCTGACCTGTTTTTAAGTGACTTAAGGAACTACTCACTCATCAGGAATTTCAACAGAAGTTTTGATCCACTGACTTGCCTTTGGCCAGATCATGCAAGAACCATGATGTTTATACAAAGCAAAAATTGGACCCAGTCCTGAAACTGATGAAAGAGAAAGAGCAGTGCCAAAGTAAACTTTGACTTTGACTGATGTTGCATTTTTGATTCAGTTTTAATAATCCCAGTTTGGACTTCTCAGTGCCATCACAAATGAAGCCTCAAATACTGTGGGGAAATTTTGTCCTTTGGTGGCTGAAGGGCATTAAAAGTAAACAAGCGTCTTGGAAAGTTTTGTTTCTGAAGAAGAAAGTGGATGGGATTTAGAAGTCAAAGAAAAGAGAGGGCTGAAAAAATTGTCTAAAACCAAATCTCATTTTACTGTCCTTTACAATATTTTATCTTACAACTTTACAGATAGGAACAGAAAATACACCTGAAATCACAGATAGAGAGGTCTGTGTCAAATATTTCTCCTTTTTCAAGTCACTCTACAAGTTCCTGTTACATTCCCCAAGTAACCCATGTATGAGAACAACAGCAGAGCTATGAAGTATGCTGCAAGCCACACATTTCCTGAGACTGATGATCTAGGGCAAAAGTTAATGACTGCTGCTAATGTGACCAATGCATACTGTTCATTAGGATCCCACCAGAGACTGCTCGTATCAGAGCAATCATTTCAGTAACTCCCAGGACCATATAATCAGCCTCCTCAGTCTCATTTCCACTCTCTGGGTTGAAAAATGTGCCTGAGAAAAGAAGAAAATGGAAATATTTATAGCATTGTATTATCTCTCTTAAGTAGTTAGCAGGGTTTCTGGCTGCTGCAGTGGATCAGAAGCATGCAGCGACTACCCTTCTCTATTTAAATTCCTCTTCGACGCTAGCATTAGATTGACAGAGTCATTTAAGCAGTTGATGAGGAAAATGCAATTTGTAAGAAACCGACTTGGTCGCATAAGATCACTTTTATTGCAGCTCGCTTATAACGTAATTCATAGGAAGGTTAGGTCATCTTTATTTCAGTTATTTTTTGTGGGGTACCAAAGAAACTGCAGAATCCCAAGAGAGTTGAGTCTGACCATACTCTTGCCTAGGCGTTTTTGAGTTGATTTTTCCTGAACATTCAAATCACTCTCCTGGTGCTTAATACAAATGTCCTCTGCCACTACCTTGGTCTGGGGTTTTTGCCCTGATATTGAAATGCATGGGCACTCCCCAGGTTTCCTAAGCACCGGTTTGTTCATATGGACTGGGATGGAGGGTTGGCCTGGTTGGATAAGTTTGCCCCATTAATCACTGCAGTGCCTGAAAGCTACTTCTCTTTAATGTGTATAATATAATGATTAAGACCAGGAGAATGAGTTGATCCTCTTGAAAAGTTGTCATGTTTTGGATCTCTGCCAATACTGTCAGTATTAAGGATATCATCCAGATTATACACGTGTGGCAAATAATCAGAGTAGGAGAGCCTACCAACTCCTATTTGGTTTACAGGTCTGGACAGTGAGAGTCACTCGTCAGTGAAGATGTTATTAGAGGCATACAAATTATCTTACATAGTCTGTGAAGATATCTGCTTAGATCCCCGAGTACTCATCCAAAATTACTTCTTATATAAAGGAAAAAAGAAAGTTTTGTACAAAATACAGTAGATGCTGTGAGAAGTCTTGGGTTTTCCAATTAATTTTTTTATTAACCACCTTTTCCCTGGTGTGTAATACAGAAGCTGGAAATATTAGGTAGATTTAGTAGGTACAAAATTCTAATCTGGTGAACTTCTTGATATTAATTATGGTTAAACTGTGGAATTTGCTGTCACAGGAAGTTGTCGAGATCAAGATTTTGGTGGCTGTAAAAAACCAGATTGATTTACTGTTTGGAATTCAGTAATATTAATGTTATCAAAGCATACATGAGTCCTTGTTGATTTTGGAGACCATATAGGTTTCTGCCTTGAAATCTAAATAAAAGAATTATATGATGCAGAGAGTGGGTTTGGAGGAGCAGCAGGTAATTTGGTATATACTACTTGTGCTTGACATATAGTTTGCAACTTCCGTTTGGTTTCTTGAATCCACATATTGCCTTCTGGAGATTGAGAAGGCACTTCAGGAGGACAAGTACCAGCTTTGCTGAGTATGACCTTGGAGTCAACAGTAAGTTGCAGTTCAGCCCAGAAGGGACTGTTCTCGAAACCGAAGTGAAATTTCCCTGAAAGGAGCTGGTTTGGCACATTGGCCACAGCTGAGCCTACAAGTGGTTTCTATGAGGAGGAAAGGAATGAGTAGAGAAGGGGAGAAGAGTTTTTAGCAAGTACAGCCTCCAACATTCCCCTGCTTTTCCAAAGCTACTGACAGCAAGAGAAATCTGACTCCTGGACACATACAGGCTTGAGCTGGATGTGAAGTAGCTGGCTGAGAAGTGTTAGGAGAACAGAAACCTTCCCAGTGCAGAGCTGTTTGCAGGCCAACAACATTATCAACTTTGCCTGCTCAGTCTGAAACTTACTGCTACACAGCAAGCATGCTGCAAGTCAGCTCATTTCCAAAACTATTTGACATGTTTGCAGTGTAACCGAGCTGCCAGCAACACAAGAATGGAAATGGGATCACCTGGGTGACTGCTAACTACCCTTAAGTAGCAACTACTTACTCAGGCCTCTAACTATGCTTGAGTACTTTCTGCATTAAGAGCTGTGCTTTCTTCTTTGTAAACTTGGGACGACTAGAAATTATATACTTAGCTGAAAATCTACAAACAATACTGAATATATAAGTAAGGGATTGGCCCAGCCCAGTAAAAAATGAACAGCAAATCATAGGGTAAGTGAATTACTGCCTGTTGGACAGTAGGTAATTTACTGAGTAGCTCAGGGTTTTGTCATCCCATCTGTCATGGACATTGGTGAAGGGAAAGTGCATCTGCTTGTTATTCAGGCTCTTGTTTTCAGTGGGACTTGTAAGTTGAATACTAATAGAAATTAAAATGTTAAAAAGAACAATAATTTGTTTTAAGGTGACAAAATACCTGGCACGTAGAATTATGAGCAAATGGCCAAACCTTACTTTTATAGACTTGAAATTATTTATGTGTGATTGCAATATCACTGATCAGGCACTGAGTTTAGGTTACAGAATTTTGAAAGTGATTATTCTAATAGTCTCCTCTCTATTTTCTATACTGTTTCTGTCAGGACTATGCCATAGACCTTATCAAATGTCTTTTCAGAGCTTTGAAGCCCTTTGGGATCTCATCTTACTCTTCCTGGTCTCACAAGGAATTGGCTTTGACACTGATGGAAATTTTAAAAACAGAGTGTGAACGAGGTAAGGCCCCAAATATGAAGGAATTTTCCACATGAAGCAATGGGCTTATAAGAAAGACAGGGAAAGACTTTTTACCAGGACGTGTAGTGACAGGACAAGGGACAACAGTTTTAAACTGAAAGAGGGTAGGTTTAGATGGGACATAAAGAAGATATTTTTATGCTGACGTTGGTGGGACCCTGTCACAGGTTTCCCAGGGAAGTTGTGGATGCCCTATCATTGGAAGTATTGAAGTCAGGTTGCATGAGGCTTTGAGCAACCTGGTCTAGTGCAAGCTGTCCCTGTCCATGGCAGGGGGATTTGACCAGGTGGTTTTTGATGGTCCCTTCCCACCCAAACCATTTTGTGTTTCTATGACTTTTAATTTAAAGAAATATGTATGTTTTTGTTGAGCAAAGGTTGTGCTGATTTAATATTTATGTTGTTGGGCTGTGTTGGCTTAAAGAGACCCCCAGATTCCCCAAGATATTTATGCTGACATTTACTTTTATGAAACAATGGTTAGAAAGGTAACATGCTTATGACTTTACAAAAACGCAAATCCATACAACTCCGTATCAGTCATGACTTCCATTTTAAGCTTTTTCTTCACAATTTTCAGAACTTCTCAGTAAGAAAACTGATTTATTTTGGCCATGGATTGTGAGAATTTATTGCCTAGTCACAGGCTGGCTTACATAACCTAAAATACATGATCGTCTGTTTCCATTAAATTTATACTTTCCTGGATTTCCTTGTGATCTTTCTTATAAACCTATTCAAGCTCTAAATCATAGGGAAACAAAGATTAAAAAAAAAATATTACTACAGTGATTTTTCTGAACAGCTGCCATCTCACAGGCCAAAAGTAAGCTGAAATTTCCAGAGACTAGGATTTTGATTCATCAAGTTACTCCAGTTTTATTCTGCTGTAATTCTGATTCCACAGAGCAACCCTGAAGTAAAGTTTAGTGGTGATGAATTATGCCTTTTTTTTTTTTTTCTAAATGTAAAATGATAGAGTAAATAATGTTTGCTCCTCACAGACTCACTATGAGGGGTAAACATACTTTTCCTGAATATTAAAGATGCAAACTTGGCAGCAGTTAAAAGTATGAAAGTGTAGAGGGTTGGATTGGATAGCTCAGTGAATTATTTGCTTTGCACTACTTCTGTTGCTGATGTTCTTACTTCTTTGAGGACCCTTTTGGAAATAAAAGAATATATCTCTTGGGAAAGAGGCACATGAAGCAGAGCTAGGGATGTGATTATAATTAAATGAATTCTGAACTGTAACGTGGGTATATTTTGTTCCCATAAGCAAATAGGGACCATCCAGAATCAACCCCTGTGGTCTGTGGTTTCCTATTACCTTACGTTGGCCAGCTTCTCAGAGTTTGGATACTGAGTGCTTCCTAAAACTAGGGTCCTTTAAGGTAAATTGTGGAATCAAACCTCCCGAGCCTACCTCTGGTGCCCTATTCCCAGGACCACCTTCCCTGGAGTTTTCATTGCATGCTCCAACTAATGTTTCAACTTTGAAAACTTTACCCCTGTTCTACTTCTTCCAGTACTTTAATTTCATCTTGAGTACAGACATGTTCTTTATGTTCTAGTTCAGCTTCTGCTTGTTAATTAGTTTTTAATTTTGCAAATAAACTTCAGGCGCTTTAGTCTTGTTGACTTTATGTTTCTAATAACTGCCACACTCATTTGGCTTCTGCTTTGTTTACCCAAAGACCACAGTGATTTTTTAGGCCTGCCTACCGAGGTGGTCCGCCAAGTGAGAACAGTTGCATTTTACTACTTGGGTGTATGAATTTAGACAATTATGTAAGGATCATAAAACTTCCCCTGGACTGGTCACAATCAGTGACACAAACTTTGCAATTTTGAAAAAAAAGACAAAGCTGATATTTAATTAGGACAGGATGACAGCTAGCTTTAATGAAACATTCTCTTTGCAACATATGAGAAAGAACCCTGTGACATGTCTTACTTCACCGGTGTAGTCTTTTGGGAATCAGTGAAGGTATGACAACTTATGTCAGGATAATAGTGCTAGATAACTAATGATAAGAGTTAGGTATGGATACCAAAAGTTACAATGACTGGGATGGGCACTTTAATGGATATTTTTCACTGCTATATGTGGAACTGCTAATATCCATGTTTATTTTGCAAACCGTAACGGGAAAAAGTGTTAGTGACTTCTGTCAAAAATTAAAATGGAAGTCTTACAGGGCATCCATCCTACTTTACATAAGCCTTTAGGACGTTTATATGGAATTCTGGTATTCACAGTTCTGGATGTGCTGCAGAACTTAACTATGTCTGTAGAGTTTCAGGATGCAAACGTTTTCCTGACAAGCGTAAGTACATTGCCAGCTTCTACATCATGGTAGACAGACAATCCAAAATTTATTTGGAATTTGCAGGAATCCATTTTACTTGACGCAGACTACGACTTTTTCCTGCATCCAACAAATCTTGTGTAACATGCTATTTACAGATGGATTAGTCCATGATATAGTCCTGCATATGCTCTCTTCCTCTTGCATCAAAACAAGGCAATGGTTTCTCTGTAATGGGGATGTGTCAGCTCTTACGTAGCTTCTGAGATGCATTCTTTGTCTGTGTCTGCCTGATCTCGTTTGTTTTCCTTGGAAAGGTCATGAATATATCTTTATTTCATACCGAGGGTGGGGCTTGAATTAGAACCTTGAGTAATGACATGGAAAAACTTATGCTTGCTCTATTCTCCCAAAAATGAATATGCACCCAAATACCCTCCTGTGCAAGTGCTGCAGTAGTCAGGAGAAGCTAAGTGATGAACAAAGACGGGGCAGTAATTTATCAATGTGTTGAAATATTGATTTAGCATAGATATCAAAAGACCGATCAGTACCTCATCTGATGAAAAACCGTAAGTAATCTTGGATTAGCCGCTTAAATTTGCTAGCTCTGACTTGATACATATCATCATAACCTTATGGCTTGAATCTGTTATAATTGCTTGGAAAAAAAATGAAGATCAATAAGCAAATGTACAAATTTATAGAAGGCAAGTTAATCAAAGATTATTAAACACTCTGATGCAAAACTTCTGATTGTCAACAAGACAGTGATTACTGGTATCTGGGAATAGCTTGTGGAAATATGTTCTACACTTCCCTTATTTCTTCTATTTTCCTTAGGAATCTATGGGTCCTGTGACAGATCAGCAGGTGGACCTTTGGCCTGATCAAGAGTGTTTATTTTATGTAATCCTCATTTCCTTCCTGTTTTAAGGGAAACAGAATCCTACCCCATTCCCTAGCAGGATGGCTTCTCCTATGTATGTGGTAGGGAGATATGTCATTGGTGGCCTATATAATGGGTTGATATTCAGCCCTTTTGAAATTCTGTGTGTGGTAGGAGAGTGAAGATAGTAGATGAAGGCATGGGGTTGGAGTCCCTGTTTGGAAAGTTTGGTGATGTAATACAGGGGTTGACTACTGAAGCCACGATTCTGGTTTGAGAAATTAAACAGTTGAAGGGTATAGTCAAGGAAAGAGAAGCTGTTGCTGCCACTCTTACCGCTGGCAATACCAAACCAAAGTAAATTTGTGTATTCAAGAGCAAAGACATTTTAAAGGCTCTGAATGAAGCATTTCTTTGCAGGGGTCTGAGCTCTTCCACTTACAATAAACTTGAGGTATTTTTGATACAACTGTTTGACAGCTTCTCGATACTAGGCATTCTAGCATATAACCTGGCTGATGGCTGTGAGTGGTTGTGCAGAGTAACTCCTCCTGTGACAAAAGGTGGTTTCTCTGAATCTGTGAAGACAGCAGTAGAGCAATATTTGAAAAGATCAGTTCCATATCTAGATTTTGTTTCATTAAATGATTAAAAAACACATTATTTGGTATGTCCAGAGGATATCATGGTCATAAAAAATATCACTATTCTTCCTACAATAGTAATTAAAACATCCCTGTAAAGTAATGGTTTCTTGATTAATTAGACTATGACTTTGAATGTGTGTGAGAGAGAAACATAGAAATGAAGAGAAAAGCAATAAAATATTTGATATTTTTTTTAGTTACTCTTTTAATAAAAATCCTCTTGCCAGACCATTTAGATCACATCTCATTGAGACATCTGCAAAGTATAATTTCCTATGGGATTTGTAATGTAAAAGCTGGATCCAAATGTTATTTGACTATATTTCACTGCTCTCAGGGAGTTTATAGTATCTTTGCTTTGGAAGCCATTCCATTTTGAAAAATGCTACAAAACAGCTGTCTTATTTTTCAATTCATAGTTGAGTGGATGTAGCTGTAAAGCTAAGCTTTAAATCCTGTACACAGACTGCTGCATGGGGATAGCAAAACTGCATTACAGATCGACTGTAATTCTGTCAGAGCCAGCGAAGAACAGCATATGTCTTTAAGTGTTATGTTCTGGAAAGCTTTTCAGTGGCTGCTGAGTAGGTGGATCCAAGCGCAAAGTATGGCTTTCTGTTCTCCTTCTTTTACATTGAACTGGAGAGCCTTGTTGTTCCTAGCAATCACAGGGAGAGAGGAAATATTGCATTTTTATTTGAATCTCATGCTGAAGGTCCAGAAACAGGAAGAATACCTTTACCTGTGCATTGGGTTAATTCCACTTTTGAATTCACAAAGGCTGAATGCAGGAATCCTAATATCAGTTTAGGGTAAGATAAGTCTTAAAAATTAGTTCTGTGATGTGATGAGTTATCTCACTTTCACCTGACTTTAGAATAACACTCTATTATTTACATCTCTTAGAACACAGAATTTTACAGTGTGAAGCCTGGAGAAAGATCTATAGCATTAGTAGCTTCAAGCCATCTAGGAATAAAAGACATCTGATTGTATTAGTCATTAAAAATCAGTTTGAGTGTGCGTGGTGGTTTTTTCTTTGGTTTTTTTTTTTTTGGTGTGATGCTCAGATGTTCCAGAATAATGTCTTTTTGTTTTACATTTGTCCCTGTATACCACTACCTAATCTGCTGGCTAGTTTTCAGAAGTGATTACCTCTGTGGTTCCCTGAGAATATGAGAGGGATAGATATTAAGTCAGAATAGATGAGGAGGGCACAGACCTATGTACCCTTATCATGAATTGCTGTGTCTCTGCTTTAGAATAAAGTTTGCCAGGGAAAGAATTCAGCAACCTATAAGGAATGGGAATGTTTGGTTGCAATGTAAGTGCATGATTATAAGTGATGACATCATTATTACAGTAAATATACATGCGAACAACATTGGCAGATTGGAAGAGCAGCACAAGAAAGAGCCTGAGGTAATGATACCAAGAGAAATCCAGACAGAACCCATGAGATTATAGAGGTAGTAGAGAACATAGTACACGCCATCTAACTGTGGAGTACAATGCATATGACACCAATGCAAAAGCAATGGAAAAAGCTATTAAAGAAGAAAAGGGAAATATTGCAATTTATGGAAGTTTACAATGTAAGTGAAGTAAGAACTTGGCTCAGTGGTTTGCAGGAAGATTGTAGAGAAGTCTCACAACGACTGATCCTGAACAGCACCAATTCTGCTTTTTACTCCCCTAACCTGACAAAAGGATTTTCACATGACTGAAGAACTTACTTGTAACAAAATACTTAGTCTGTATTGCATGGTTAATATGTGGTTCTGGATATGTGGATGAAAATGTATGATCTCTGATCCCTCTGAACTTGAATCTACTTGAGTTGTTTATTTTTGTTCCAAAGAAGAAACACACTCTTCTGTGTCCTGTGTGAACCTTCCAGACTTTCTGCATGCACTTAACTCCAGGACACACAGACAGTGTCACATAGTTATTCCGTTACTTAGGGAATGTGGGGATTGAACAACAAATCTTTATAGCTGACCTACAAATCCCAGGAGGTTCAGAACAAAAGCACAAAAAAACGTGTAACAGTAAACCAGGGCATTGCTGCAATAACATTTCCAATGGGTTTCATTAAAATGGAAAGGACAGCTCTATGGCTGTAAGAAAACATGTCAGAAAGAAAAGAAAATCAATACCTGTAGCGGCTAATAACAAACTTACTGCTTTTCTTTTAGCACAAAGTTAGAAAAGAAATAAGGCCCTTATCTCAGTAGGAAAACTAATTCTAAGGGGATTAAACCTCCAGTAAAATTGAATCATATCAGCTCTATTCAGTGTCTTAACTGTACTCCTCCTACAGATAAGGAGAGCAACACCCTATTTGACTGCATCCCTATTTGAAATACTCAGTTCTTCCATACGTCTGTTAGTGTGGTCTCCTCAAAAAGTCAGACGCGCTTGGCATTGGACTATGCACAGATGCCTATGCTAGTTCACCACAAGAGGGAAATTTATGTCCTAATGGAGTTTCCAGGGAATTAAGGAAGCAAAAGAACCATTATATCAATATATTATCTCCCTCATCAGACTCAAACAACGACTTTATTTTTTATTGCTCCCTGCTGATAACCAAGTTCAATAGAGTGCATTACCTCTGAGACCATTGTTCTCTTGAACAAATACTGCGGAGATAAACATTTGCCATGCTGTTGTTCTCTTTCAACAAACATGCAAACCAGAACAAAGTCTTCTGGACTAAACCCATGTTTAAATCATAGACTGAGTGAAATAATTCTTCATCAGGCATCACTTGTTATGGAATAATGAAACGACTGTGATCCTGCTGTAATGTGTGACAGTAAGTTGCAATTATTGTTTGTTCTGCTGGAAGCAAAGCAATGCCATGCAAATATGTAATCTCTGTGTCTCTTTTTCTTTAAATACAAAATGAAGGTCCTTGCAAAACAGAAGGTGAAATTGTGTTGGGAGAATTAGTGAAAGAATCACAGGATCACTAAGGTTGGAAAAGACCTATAAGACCATCCAGTCCAACCATCAACCCAAAACTACTGTACCCACTAGACCATGTCCTCAAGCGCCATGTCTACACATTCCTTGAACACCTCCAGGGATGGTGACTCCACCACTTCCCTGGGCAGCCTGACCACTCTTTCAGGGAAGAGGTTTTTCCTCATATCTAAACTAAATCTCCCCTCATGCAACTTGAAGCTGTTTCCTCTTGTCCTACCACCAGTTACATGGGAGAACAGACCAGCACTTGCCTCCCTACAACCTCCCTTCAGGGGACTGTGGAGAGCGATCAGGTCCCCCCTCAGCCTCCTCTTCTTCAGGCTGAACACCCCCAGCACCCTCAGTTGCTCCTCATCAGACTTGTTCTCCAGACCCTTCACTAGCTTTGTCACCCTTCTCTGGACACGCTCCAGCATCTCTATGTCCTTCTGGGAGTGAGAGGCTCAAAACTGAACACAGTACTTGAGGTGTGGCCTCACCAGTGCCCAGTACAGGGGCACAATCCCTGTCCTGCTCCTGCTGGTCACACTGTTCCTGATACAGGCCAGGATGCCGTTGGCTGCCTTGGCCACCTGGGCACACGCTGGCTCAGATTCAGCCGCCATCAACCAACACCCCCAGGTCCTTTTCTGCATGACAGCTTTCCAGCCCCTCGTCCCCAAGCCTGCAGCGCTGCCGGGGCTTAAGAAAATATTAATGGAGGCAAGAAGGCTTTCCCTTTGGGTTGAAATTATTTTATAGATGACCAACAAAGATAACTGTGCAAAAGACTGGATCACATTCTGATAATTTGGTCCAGACAAACAAGCTGACCTATTCTGGGTTATGTGAGAAGTAGACTGTATAAGAAAACATTCAATTCACTTTCCTACATTAAAAAAAGCATATACTTTCACCTAGATCATGAGGTTCGTGTTTCTTCCTAGGTGGCAGGATTTCATATGACTGCATCTGCAGTCCTTTTACACCTTTTCCTTTTTCTGTGACACTATAAAGTCATTACTTTGCTGTAGGTGAGAAATGGATTTACAATAAACATGGATATTCCAGGATATAGTTGGAGTCTGTAGTGGCTCCAACCTGATTTAGCTTTTGTGCTGTGGTGTAAATCTGATTAGCCCTCCCTCGAGCAGTACATGAAGTCGGCTGTTTGTATCAAGTCACGTGAGATATTCAAAACAAGACTATTTTGAGGCATCCTTATTTAGACTCTATATAAGTATCATTACTACTATTGCATAATGATTATTACTACTTAAGATTAATACAGAAATTGATTTGGCATAGGACGAATCCTCTTTTTCTGAGAAGCACCTTCTCCTTTTATCCAAGTGTCTGTCCTGCCTAAATTACATACCCTCTCCTATTCACTGATTTGACCATACATGTTGCATTTATTGTTTATTGCTCCAAATTTCCAGTCTTTAAAATTAGAAGCACTGTCTTCCTGCTCTTCTCAGGGAGAACACATCTGCACTGAACAGCTGCTGTAATTAATGCTTGCAGTTTCAATAGTGCCTGGAGAGTGCTTGTAGGCAGCTCTGTTCACAAGTAGAGAACTCTGTTATTGTTGTACTCCCTATAGATGTGGTATGAAATACAACACAACCTCTGCTTTTTTTGAGATAGAAAATGTGTATGCATGTGATTCCATTAAAGAAGAATACCTTATGGATAAATGGATTAATTTAGCCTTTGGATTCTGTGGTGAGTGTTGCTTGGTGGCTTAATTGTCCACAAATCTGTGAGTGCTAGTACAGAAGCCTGACTATGACAATAAGTCAAGCTTGAAACTGTCCCCATAGGTATAGCAAAAGAAAAATAAGGCCATATTAGAAGCTGATTTTTATATGTAAGCCTATTTTTAAAATGGAAAGAATCTTAACCAATTACTTGTGCTTCCTAATTAGTAGTTCTTGAACATTCACTAAATGTATTCTGTTTCAGAACTGCAGTGACGGTTAACACTAAAACAAATTCTGATTTTCAACATCCATGCTTTAAGTTGACAATTTAACTTTAGACAAGTTGATTCTTTTTAGATGTAAATTCTGATCTGTTGTCAACCAAGACTTTGAAGTAAGGACATCTAAACTGTTAAGTTACGTAATGAGGTGATTATGTATTTGGTCCTGGGCAACCTGCGCTAGCTGATTATGTTTTGAGCAAGTGGATTGCCCTAGAAAATATCCAGAGGTACCTTCCAACCATGGTGATGCTCTGATTCTGTGATTCTCTTCCTCAGTTTCAAGTGTAAGCTTTCACTTAATTTCATAGGTGTACCCAAATGGTGTAGGTACCCCCAAATTATATTTGTCTAGGAAAAGTCTTGGGTGAAATGAATTGGTTAATTTTATTTACCATTTTTTTCAGTCTTGGTTTATGGAGCTATACAAAAAGGCATCTTCAACTATGGTGGAAGGAAGGGTTATTTAAAAAAAGAAAATAAATGATGTAATTTAAAAAATTGGTGTTGATAATCTAGCTATAACAAATAAAACTATTTCACATGTTGTGTGAACAAGTTATTCCTTAATCTACCTCTGAATTTCCTATGTTCTGCATCTCAGAATTTTCTTGGTTACCTGACTCCATATTTGTCTAGAGGTTCTGGTAAGAAGATTCCTCCTGGGCCATTTCTGTGCATGTTGCTCAAGGCATAATTTAATAAATTTTGGAATTTCTGTAATTTTCTATGAGCAGAAATTGCTGCATTAATCTAGGGAGTGTTAGAACTGAATGAATCATGCACTGCAATTGCACACAAACACAGAATCAGTCTTATTACAACACCATAGTCAAATCATTAGCATACTTTTAAAGAGTGTCAGGGAATTAGAACAACATTTGTATCTGTACTGCATATTTCATATTTGCAGCCCAGATTTAACTCCCTTTTATGGGCTTGATCCAGCAAAATGTTTTTGCTTAGAAAATTTGGATCCAAAGGTAATGCTGTAGTTATTTCCCCTTGAAAGTTTGTCATCTGGCTTGGTTCAAATGCTTACACCGCTCAAAGCTAAAACTCCAAAATATAAAAAGGGAGCACTCTCTCCATTTTGATGCTTTCAGGAGATATTCACAGTCAGCCAGATTCCTCATAAAATCACGTTCTGTCTGTTGGCAGCAAGTTTTCAGGGAAAGGGAGACCTGTTTTTAAGGCTGCAGTGCCTGTCAGTCTATTGTCCCTACATACGTGTGCCAGCGTAAGAAGTCATTGGACCTAGAGGTGTTGAGATATGACAGCAAAAGTGGAAGGAAGGCTAATAAGTTGAAAGGCAGGTCAAAATTTGCCTGCAGTGCAAGCAAACCCAATTTTTTCTGAGTCAAGGATGTTGGTCTACTGTGTAGCTGATGGTTGTCCTTGTTACCAAAAGAGGAATGGACGGAACCAAAATAGAAATCTGGACGAACTTCCCAAAGCTCTAAACGCCATGGGGGGTGGGAAGTGTGATGTGGGGGTAGTAACCACTGCTCTTAGAGTAGCGAGCACCAAAATCCTAAGTACCTGCCCTCTTAAACTCTCACACTATTTCTGAGTTTGGGAAATACTGGCAAAAAAGCCATGCTGTGATCTTTCCTACAATATATAGAAGCTACCTGTCTCTCTAGCTGGGCTTAAGAGCAATTCAGCTGAAAATGGACCCTAATGTAAAGGCAAGTCATGCATCAGATAACACTTGTGCTCCAGAATGACAGAATCAAGTTTTATATTTCTGTAACCTTGATACAAGCCAGCATATATTTTACATTAGCTAAAAAGTTATCCCCGTATTTATTTTAAATGGAAACTACTTGGAGAATTAATCTTTACATTACACAATATGTGTAACGTATATGCTTATAGGTAGCAGACAGGGCTACATTGTGGTAAACAATGAACCTGTAGAGTGTTAAATAATTATTCCTGTCTTGAAGATGTTACAGTCTTAAGGAGACAGACAGTGAATGACAAAGACGATTAAAGGACACAAGGAGCCAGAGAAAGAAAATAAAAGCAAAGCTCAAAGTTAATAGTAATCATGAAAATAGTAACAGTGGGTATTTTTGCAACTTATTGCAGTCTTATCATCTCAAGTTGCTTTACAGACTTTAAGCAATGTAAGATGTTGTTTGGAAATCCTGGTTTTCTGTCCATAAAGTGGGTCTCATTTATTACTAATAGTCTTGAGCATTGAAACCTTGATTGACAAATGGGAGCTGTGTTTTAGATGAACACATCCTGAGCTGTATTTCTGGATGGAAGCCAGTGGAGGTCATTGATCTCAGAAGCTTACAACATGAAGAACAGCGTGGTGTGCTGCTTAGAGCAAAGTGCTGTGCTCCATAACCCAAAGGCAGATGGAAAGGTTTTAAACACAGACCGGTGAGTGCTTCCAACCAGACTCCTAGCTGATGTAAATTACTTCTAAGGATGACAAGGATTTACAACTGCTGATGACCTGTCCCAAATCATGATGCCGCTTTTGAACAGCTCTTGTTTTGAGTAGTGCTCTGAGTGTGCTCAGCTGTCTATGGTAGGCTTTAGGACTGGTGCCTTTCTCTGCTGGTGCAAGTAGTCTTAAATGTATTCAGGTTGATAGCGTGGAAAACTGAAAAGTATTTTGAAGAACACTTTTGCCAGGTAGAAACTACAGTTTTAATAAGAACGGGACCAAATTGGAGATCGTCCTTGTAGTCCTCAGGTTATAGTGGAATTGTGTGTTTACATTTGTGGTTTTATTTGAAACACTTTCAATTATGGCTAAAGAAATCCCAAAGCGAAACATATTTTGCCTCATATTTACTGGGCTTTCATAAAGAATGTCTTTGGAGTACACTGAGGGTGTAACACTATATATCAACTTCAGCAAGGTCTGGGTTCCTTTCAAAAACGTTACATGATGTTAGTTCTTAGTAAGAATAAAAAGAATAGCAGTTTGAGATGAGACCTAATATATTTACAAAGTGAATAATACCATTGACTGGCTAAAGAATCTGAAATATGGTCCGTATCAGCCATGTTACCATAAGCAGATTGAGAACCACTTGTGCTGTCATATCTCAACACCTGTAGGCCATGGTAATACACATTACGTGGTAATATTGGATCAAAATTATACATATAGACAACACTGAAGTGGAGAAAGAGGGTACTTAGCTGTCTTTCTGCTCCCTTTCCACTAAACAGAAGGAGAATAAACTAGAGGTTGTGGTCCAACCTTGCAAGGTGATGAGACTTTCAATATCCCATGAAAACAAGATGCGCGAGGCTTACAGAAATGGACAAGTCCCACTGCTGGTGGCTTAGCTAGTGTAGCTGCGTGTGCCTCTTCATTGCCTATGCAAGACCATCAGGGCTTTAACAAGGAGTTACAATTTTGTATGTTTTCTTGTGTCGGTGTGGCGTCGGTTATATTTTAATCGCTGAAGTGGATAGATGAGGTGGATGAATAGAGGAAAAAGAATATCCTTTGTAATCTTTATGTAAGTCTTCAAACCAGAACAGTTTGTACTCTGTGCTGCAGTCTGATTCACTGAACTGCTAGATTACCTCTGACATTTTGTACTTTTAGAAAAGAAGGGATATAGCTGGCAAAAATATCTAAGGGCTCCTCTATGTAGGCTTCAGATTTTTCCATGACACAAGCTGTATGCTGCTCTGCCAGCAGAAGCATGTGCTTCTCTCTCGCGCTTTCAAAATGTTTCACGTGAAGTTCACATAAGTGACGCTCTAAAATGTTCCAAAATTCATATAAGCAAAATAGTCTGTGCCTGATGCAGTTTTGCAACAATTCTCTTCAAGCATTTATCGTCTATTCTGTTGGACCTTTCTGGAGTTTCATTTCCTTAGGGAAGTTTAGTCAAATCTGTACAGCAATGGGAAAAAACTGTATATGCACCTTCTACCCTTCCTTTGTTGCCATCAAGCTTTTCTCATCTATTTGTACACAGAGCCATTTGTGTTTTGGAAAATGTAATCCTCCTCATTCTTTACCTCCTTACTGCTCTAGGGAATGCAGCTTTTCTATTTGTGCTACCTTTTCAGTGGATAACGTGAATTAGAATTTAGCAAGAACAAGTCATGGAAGTGATACACTTGCATTTGTGTATTTACATTTATATTTAGTTCTTTGTTTCCTTTATGTAAATAGGCAAAGATTTCTGATATTTAGGCTAGGTGGTAACCACGGATAGGTATTATTTGCCAATGAATTTTGGGGTGGTGTTCTAAAATCCACTAGTCTATTAAATTCTGTTAGCTACTTTTTATTCATTCACTACCAATGGTAAAATTATTACAGGATAATGTAATAAACATCCCTCCTCGCCCCTCCCCCCCGCCCCATGGCAAGGGAGTTGGAACTAGATGATCTTTAAGGTCCCTTCCAACCCAAATAATTCTATGGTTCTATGATTCTATGATAAATGACTGAATTAAGTCATCATACATCCTGAAAAATTGTAGTTGTGCCCCATACACAAGTAACTGATGATTTCAAGAGCTGAATGTGTTTTATTCCAGTGAAGGGTAGGTGGTAACTTTACTGCTGCTGTATTCCTCAGTGAGAAGAGAGAATGACATTCTATTTTTTCCTACAGCCGAACAGTTTTGCATCAGTCATTCTGCTCCCCAGCTTCTCTTTGGTACAAAATCTGCAATTTAAGTTGGCATCATCCATTGTTTTCTTTACTTTCTAGGCTTATATCCAACACATTTAGACCTAATGGATTCCTTGCATGCCTCCGTATGAGTTTTAGCAAGAAACATTCAAAACATTACATGTTCTCCTCCATCTTTTTCTCCTGAGTGTCTGTTAAAATCATAGAGGATTCAAGTGGAAATGTCAGCAGCTCAGCATGGAACAGGTGTTATCTTAGTGTGGCATGACAGCTTTGTGTTTGGTGTATGGGAAATACTGAATATAGCTCCATGTTCATCAGGTACACCAGTGACCATGGTGTTCTCCCTACTTAGGGTACCAGGTACTTGGTTTACTGCATTACTTCTTCTTGAATGATAAATACTATCTGTTTACAAACTTTTGATTTTAGACTAGATTCCCAACTAAAAATTAGTTAGAGATAACCTCAGCCTCTATTAGTCTTGATGTTACATCCAAAGATCTTGCTTGAATTTGACCTGTGAATGTTGAAATTTAATGTCCATTCCTCTATAAATAAACAGGTGGCATTCAAAAATAGAACCCTCTCATCATGAAAAGACATAGTCAAAGCTGACATTGAAATAAACTGAAATGATAAGAACATTGCTGCAGCAATTAACACCTAGAATTTTCAGAAGTAGCTAGTATATCTGAGTCTTGAATTTATTAGATCCTGTTTAAGAGCTCTTCAAAAGATTTCATCTTCTGTGGTTCAGTGGCAGGCAATTTAGAAGAAACTTGCAATTGGAAATTCTAGCTCCACACGTTACCTGAGTGGCATGACTGCTCGTATCATTTGCTGCATGCTATATCTTATCCTTTATATATCTTCCCTTGATATTTCTTAGAATGACACAAAGAAGAATGGCTGCCAAATTTCCTTTTCCTCCTCTAGTTAGAGGTTAGGCAAAACTGAAATATAGGAAAAAGGAGGTGAAAAAGAACTCCAGCTTCTGGCATGAAGGTTCAGATGTTATAAAATCCATCACGTCTCCCTGGGTGAAAGCACATCATGGATGCGAGGTATGACACATGATGTTCAAGGAACTTTTGAAATATCAAAGACTGGTAGTTATTTTGTCTGGGTAGCATGGAACAAGCTGCTCTAAAAGCAGGCAGAAACCTGTTTTCAACTATTTGAAGCTACTACTATGAGAGAGAAAAATACTAGAATTCAGTTTCTGATTAAGCAGAGGCAGAAAACTAGGAAACAAGCACAAACTTCACAGTGAATAATTTTCAGGGATGAACACTTCCATTTGGGTAAATAAAAACTTTGCATATCTCTCCAAATAACCCCAAAAAGCCATCTGAAACCAGGTTATAGAGCAAGGCCTCCAAGACCACACAAAGTTTTTCACACGGTCAGTTACTAGACTTGTTTGCCTAAGCACTTCACTTGAAAATGGATTGGGATGAGAACCAAATGCACTTTCAATCAAGTAGTTTTTGAAATTGTTTAACCAGTTTGGATTTCAGGAACTTGAAATTGCTTTCCTGTGTATAGAGATTGGAAGTGATGTTAACACAGTCTGACATCAGCTGGAGGGAAGTGTGCAGCAGGCAGGAATAAACCAATATAAATTATGAATCAAAAAGCGATATTGGCTCAAGTGCAAAGGAATCTCTTAAGGCAATAAGGAGAAGAATAGTTAAATTTAAAAGTTTAGGCAATTATTCAAAAACGACCCTCAAACTGATCTGATCGACTGGGAGCAGGGACTGGTAAAGGTCAGGCAGTGCAGATGAGTCATTATTTATAGTCCATCTGATATAAACTGACAAGTCTTTTCACACCCGTAGGGAAACATGTCTTAATAAAAAAGAGCAATTTCTAAATTTATTTACCATCAGTAGATACCTTGTTTTCCATGTGTCCCTGCTCATCTTAAAGCTAGAGTAACTTCATGTAAGATGTATTAATTTGTTGCTTTCAGCATGGTGATTGTCTTTGGTTTTAATGTATGTAGTAGTGTAGTACTTCGTATTTTCCTCTGTTCCTTCTTTTTTTTCACTTGTTTTCATTTCCTAGATTTAAGTACTTGCCTTACTTACAACTGGATGGATAATTTTAGGCAAAAAATGTCTTGTTATAGTTCATTTTAGTAGAAAAAATTATTCCAAATTCCTTTTAAGAAAACCCAGCAAAACACAACTTTATTTTAAAATAAGATTGAAAACCAGAAAAAAAAACCAAAAAGAAAGCTTAAAGAATGATGACATCCCAAAAATGGGATTTTTAACTGTTGTTGATGTTGGCCTTTGACAAATTCTGAGTGCATGGGAGTTGTTTTTTTTTGGTGTTTTTTTTTTTTTTAATCTTTGCTAGAGATGTGAAAGAATGACAAGAAAAAAATTCATATTGTTCCTCATCCAGAGCCACTGAAGGGTTAATTCAGGTGATCCACTTGGAATCAATCCCTTGAAGTTAGTATTGTTTTAATGAAAATAGTCAGGTGAAAACAGAGCTCCTGGCATAAAGCTGATACTTCAGTGTTGCAGTATAAAGGTGTTAGTTAGAACACCTCCTTGTCTGAGTTATGTGACATTCCCTCTGATAAAGAAAATTCTAATACAATGTCAGAAAACCCTTATTTCATCTTTACTGGTGTAACTGGAGGTTTACCTCTGAGCAGAGGACCTACATAAAGGGTAGGTTGATGCCTTTTTTAGGAGAGAAGCTTCTCATTGTCCTGGGTGAATAAATTGTGTAGATAAATTCCTCTAGATACTGGCATGATGTCCTGTGTACAGTAAGTATATGGAATGATCTAAACATCAGTGAAGTTCCTCATGAACGACTTAGATTGTATCTTATCCACAGAATTCTTAAAGTGCTGTGAAATTTCCAGAAAATTAGAATTAGTGTTATCTCAGCATCCACATGGAAGTGCCCAGAAATTAAAGGCAGGGGAAGCTGTTGTTCATTCCAAATGAAATAATGGAACACCCCAAAGAGGTTTAGATTAAGAAGACTTAGAAGATGAGTGATGCAAATCAATTCAATTTAAGGAGAGTAGGAGTTTAACTAGATGTGGTAAAGCTGACTGAAAACATTTAGCATCCTCCAAGAGCAGATGGCCGTGGGCTAGGAAGCATAACTACCAACAGTTACTATTGCTGCAGTGTCGCTCAGGTAGTGAGGGAAGATTTGTGGTACCCAGTGGCCTCACAGGTAACTAGTGCTGTACCTATCTGAAGAAAAGGTTGCAGAGCGGTGGAAACAGGGAAATCCACATAAATTTGGATAAGGTAGCTAAGGTCTGAGGGCTTTGACTTGCATTAGTTGTATTTTGCGACTGACCTGCTGGCTTGAATTTCAAAATGTATGAAGATCATGTCAGTGCTTGTGCCTATTGGAAAGGATAAACTTGCTGTGTTTTTAGTAGAAGTTACGTGGCTAATCACAATGATAGTGATCTAGTTCAGAAAACAATCATTCCCAGGCTGAAAAATAGTTTTCAGAAAGAATAAATGTTTACTTCAATTACCTGAAAATTCAACATTTAGTATGAGCATTACGAATGAGTTACTTTGTGATTATTTTTCTCTTTTTAAATGTTGAAAAATTTGGAGAACTGAATTGGAGTTAAATCCTCTATTGTTATTGGCAATTGATGAAATTATTTGATTTGTATCTCTACTGTTTCTACAGGTTTAGTATTATAACCTTTACAGCTTTTTAATGAAACTGTGTCTTCTTGAAACTCAACCTTATCTAAAAGTAAAGTCAATTACAAAGTTTTTGATCTGTGAGCGAATTATAGTTTAATTTCTGACAAGTGATCACTTCGTGTACCGCTTTAACTTGCACACAGATGTCACCACTAAAAGAGTAACATCTGAGTCATCAGAAAAATGAAAGACCGAAACCAGATAAGCCAACACTTCAAGCTAAGAAATCATCTTCTGGTATTTGACAAGTTGAATGTTGCCGTTGTGTGTGGACCAGTCACAACAGGGAGCACAGCCACTGCAATATTTGTTGTTTGGACATCAGCTGCAGGACATACATGTTTGTCTCTGGTTTCTGTGGATACAGGGGTAAGAAGACCAAAGCTACAAGGCTGAGAACACTGATTTATCATTTAAGGCAGTAAAGGACTTCGTTCATATAATGTTTCTTGTCTCAAGGGAGGGTACTCAGCACTGACAGAAAATGCTTCACCATTCTTACTGCAATACCGAAGGGAAGGATACTTAAAAAGAAAAGGGCCTTTACAGTACTTAGTGTAGTATGTGCAGGCTTTTGGAAAAAGTGAGAAAAAAGGGTCAATTTCCACTGCTGTTTGAGACTCTCCTGGAATAGGGGAATTCACTCCCTTGGGATTTATACTCCAGCCACAACACTAACACGCAACAATGGCAATGTCACGCTCTCATTGTGTTTTGGGAACTGGAAGCTGTGGGGGTTCCCATGAAATTAAAGAAACAAAGCCTCTTTTTCCTCCAATAGTTTTTGCCTTTCTTTGGGGTGGGGTGGGGTGGAGGGATGGGAGCCCAGAGGGAGGTGTGTGTCACAGAATCAATTGAACTATGTAAAATAAAACACTGGATCATATTGACCCAAACAAAGAGCTCTAAAATGGGTGTTAGCAACAAATAGGCTGTTAGAAACTGATTTATGGTTCCTGAGTTCCCTAGAGAACTTGGTTCCTTAACAAACAGGAGAGCAAGTTTTTGTCAATAAACTGCAGTCTCAGTAATGATCGAGTTTATATGGAAACAGCAATGGCCCAGCACACGTGAGTCATCATGGACCTTGACCTCCTGGATGAGCTGTGCACACCGTTATACCTGGGTGGCAGTGGCTGGGCAGCACTAGCCAGTGGGACAGATGGGAGAATTGTCTAGCCTTTTTTTCCTCTAGAAAGGTAGGAAAGGGAAACATCTGAGTGGAAAACTAATTGCTAAACTCCCTCCTGACCTTCTCTCAGTCTATTCTAGAGGTGTTTTGGAAGTAATGCAAAAGCAAATGGAAGGATGTATTGAAATTTATCTAGGGAAAAGACATTTCTAACTAGCTCTATCAAGAATGTCAATGCCTGCTTCACCTAACAAGCATGCTAAGATTTAAGGTTTTCCTTCGTCAAATTGCCTCCATGAACTACATAGTTTGAGGACAATGTCTTTGATTTTCTCTGTGTACAAGACCAATCAGCAGTGTCACTTGAGGTTTCTACCACCTTCTGGTCTCCAACTTCGAATGCATCAAGAAACTGTTATATGTTTCTTGATGACTTTGCCAAGTTCATGTATTGCTTCTGTTTTCTAGCTGCTACTGGATTCACCTAGTTAGATGGCAGGTGCAGCCCAAGTCTTAAAGAACCTGAGCAGTTCTTTAAGGTTGGCTTCAACCCAGGACAGAAGCAAATTAAAGAACTATTTCTCTGTCACTCCTCAGCTCTGGTATGTTTAGCTAAAGCCTTGCCTTATCAGACACACATTTTACCTGCAACTCCAGAGAACTCACTAGTACGGGCATTGTGTTGGTGCCTCGCAGTGCTGGACACCCTTGGCAGACCCAGCTGTACTTATGAAGAAGTTACTGCCTCTTGGTAACATCCCTATTCCTCTTCCAGATGCTGGATGCTGTATCACACTTTCATCAGCCAAGTCTGAACGTATTAAAATATTCAATGTCATAAAATACTGGTTGCCAGATGATACGGTTTGTAAAAGTCTTATCTTTTGTCAAAACAGTGCGGGTGATAGAAGAAAAATCCAGTGGGGGCTCATTAGCAACATTTCTTTTCTGGCAGATGTAAATAGTGCTTCGACAGGGTTTAGGCAGTGGCAGTGGGACATATAGGAGCCTGTTTAAGGTTTCAGCTGAGACTTCTTATGTTCTCTGGGTCTAGAGTAAAAATCTGTTAAAAGAAGAATAACACCTGAGACTACAATTTGGGGCCAGGGAAAGTGAAAGCAGCTAAGAATTTTTTTAATAAGGTCTTGGAGAAAAACCACACTAGAGTAGGTATTAAGCAAACTGGAAAATTGGATCAGGGAAGTCCTCTGCTTTTTGTAATTGATTGTATCAAGAAAAGGTTTTAAAGGAATTTGATATCTATATAGAGGGAATACTGTCCTGCATATGGATGAGATACATATAGATGAGGTGATAGATGACACACATAGATGAAATGACCAAATACCTGATACCTTTGGGAGAAAGTGTGGGATCAAATCAGTCATCCCTTCTGAATCATTTCAAACTTCCATCTCCTTTGCATTCCTTAATTTCATTCCCAAATGAAAGATTCTTACAGGAAGACTGGTTGTCCCACCAAGTCATTGTCATACCAAATCATTTCTGGAGCCAGATGTTAGCTGTATGATTTCAGACTTTTAATGAAGTGTGTAAACCTCTCCGCCTGTCACACTTATTTCAGTTAGAAATCAAGTGAGTATATATTTAGACCGAGTTTCTTAAAAGAACCCAAAATCAAAAATGCGATTTCAGCTAAAAAATCCCTTGGATTCATGAAAAATCCCAAAGTCAACCTATAGTTCTCTAAGTAATTAAATCAGTAATTAAATCAATATGTTTGAATTATTGCCTTGAATATCTGTGTGTCCGTGTAAAATTAAGAAAATGTAGTACATAGCCGAAAGATTGGGGATGTAATTTGCTTAGAATTTTTGCAGTCCAGATGGACGTGTTTTTGTGAATAACATATATTTGCACATATGTTCTTTCTTCAAGTAATTTCCTTCCTATAAGCTTTCATCCTTTGTTATTTTGCCATGGTATGGGCACCTTTCTCATGTTTATGTTTCTTTGAGAAATGATCTCAGTTCTGTGCAGTCAGTTTCCTTCAGTAGAAATGTATTGCTTTTCTGTTTGTTACCGTTTTTTAATTTTTACTAAAAGTATACGTGGTTCCATGCTGTGCCAGACAATCTGGTGTCCAATCCAAGGTTCCTATAGACTGTAGGAGGTGAGCTGCATTGGTGGAGCTCTGCAGCAATGAAAATATTTCTGATGGAGTACTTTTTTGCTGAGAAATACTCTGCACTTCCTCTGAAATAACCTGTTCATGTCAGCATGACAATATTTTACGTAGGGAAGAAAAGCAGCTTTCAATCATATCAAAAGTGTGGTTTTTGTTGTTTTTTTTTTTTTGTACTGAAATGACTTTCACTTCCCACTTTGCAACACTGTGTAAAATAAGGAAAAATGAGAAAGGAACAAAGCAAGCATTTCAATCAATCTGAAGACCTTTTTTCTTGGAATTTTCTTCATATATTTTCTTTGTTTTGGTTCAGAATACAAATGAATTCCTAAGTGGTGTTTTCTATTTGAAATTAGGTCATATGTACGATGACCTCCTGGGTTGTTACGTCATACCAGAACTTCAGAAAAGTGCATACATAGTTAAGGACATTCAGGTCAATATCATATTTTTTCAGGACTTATACTTTCTAAAAGTTCATATTAGCACTTTTGAAGTGCCATTTTTTGATACCTGTGTAAAAGAATTGGCTGAAAACAAGAAGTTCTGGCATTCACATGTTAATAATATGTTCTTTTTAACTACTCCGTGAATTTGTGAATTGAGAATTTTACATATAGCAATCAATATTTGGGTAGACAGGTGTCTCTAGTGTAATTCTTAATTCAAAATATTAACAGTGCAGATTTCCCTTTTCTGGCTTGCTTGTTTCAGCTGGGCCAGCACAAAACATAGCCATTAAAGGATTGAGTGTCTTGAATGATAATTCTGACACTATGCTCATGCTTTTTTCTTTTTTTTTTAATTTTACATAGAAAAACTTTATTTAATAGCAAAAAAAAAAAATTCATAGAGCAGTGAATACGACACAGCTGATCTATGTTTTCGAGCAGATAGTTACAGACACTTAGTAGTGGTGCAAACATTTTTTTGCAGATTAATGAACCACCCACTGAACTCTTCTCATGGAATTCACACTTCCTGGATTTTTTTTATTTGGTGATCCTGTCTGACTTTCAAAAGAGTATCTAGTGCTTTCTTCACATTTATTTTCTATGTGTATAGAAGCAGTTATTTTGCTTTAAGAAAAGCAAATAGGCAAAGGTTTATTTGGTTAAGGATAACTGGTAAGCAAGCCCAGCTCCCTATTGCATGGTTTCTCACAGTGTGCTTAGGTATGCTCTGCCAAGGTTGAACGCATGAGCTTGTGTAGGAAGATGCCTATTTATCCCATGTAGAAGTCACAAAGGTATATACTTCAACAAAATCTACCTATCAATCCCTGGTAGGATTTTCAGTCAGAGCCACAAATTCTTTGTTTACTGCTGTAACCTATGTTATTAAATTCTTCCTTGCACATGAATCTCTTGCAAGGCATAAACCTCCATAAACTTGTCCACCATTTTTTTCCCCCTCCCAAAGTTCTAGTCTTTACACCGAGATGCTATTTGTCAAACCCAAGTGTGATCACTCATTCCAGGAAGAGTGAATGGGCTTAGGTTTTTGTATAATCATAAAGTCCCTCTACTTTATAACATAGCTCCATCTTCCACTGAGCTATTTAATTATAACAGCAATACACACATAAAACAACTGGTTTAGACCTGCCTGTTTATCCTTTCTATTTCTGTCTCTGAATTTCTCCCCTTTCCTTGGGATCAGGTCAAGGGAAAGAAAAGAAATCCTTCCTAAAGAGATGTGCAATTCATTCTTCAAGAGCCAGAGCTGTATGCTTTCCTCCTGTCCAAGTTTAAAGATTGATCAGGTCTTGTTCTGCACCTGGCTGGTTTCATTAGTGCAAAGAGATTAGTCATGAACACGAGAGTTTTAGCAAAAATCTCATAGCTGGCTGAGATGTCATCAGTATATGGAAAGCTCTTTGCAGACGGAAAGAAAAAAGGGGACACACAAGAAGCTCCTGAAAATATTCCCTCTTTGTCTCCTTCAATGGACAGCAAAAGTCTGTGTGTGCCCTGTGTGCAAGCAAATAATTGTGATGCTGGAAGAAAAATACCATTCCAAGTAGTGCAGAGCAGACAGAGAGAAAAGGGAGAAAGGAGTGGAAAGGTATTGGGAATTAGCTTGGAAAGAAACACTTAAGTATGCAAAGTTTTACTTTTATAATTTTAAGGATACTGCAAGATTGCCTTTTCTGAGGACAACTAGAGGGAAAAGGAACACTATAACACTGAAGTCTTTGGAGGGGGGGATGGGATTCCTTGTGCATTCAAGCTGGCTAAATATAGCTAAGGTAATGTTTCTCCTGGTGTGATGGAAGTCACCTCTTGTTTTGTTGGGTACTTCACGTACAAGTAGGAGAGTGGAAAAACATGTACAGTAACAGGAAAGGGCAGAGTTCTCAGTTCTCGTTATTTTTCATGCAGCTCAATTAATGATTTACTGATACTACATAAATGTAAGAGAACCTAGTGGTCCCTAGAAATAAAAGAACTTTAACCCTTGCTGCTACTGCTCCAAAAGAAAAGCTTACCCATTTGGCCTTACTTCAGCCAATGGGCTCAGAAGTAGGCAAATCAGAATGACAGATTGCAAGAATGATAGATTAATTGTAGTTGTAAATCACATCTCCTAAGATTTTGCATGTAATAGTTTAAAACCTGAGGTCAGCAATACTGAAAATGCTCTTATAAAGCTCAGAATGGCTGTTGTCACACATGAATCTTTCTTTTAAATAAGGCTTCTTTTTAAATCTGGTGAAATCCCTTTAGCAGATACACTTTCAAGGGAAAACGATAAAGCCTTTGTAATACAGAAGTAAAAAGGTTCATTGTATAGGACTGGATGAGCCATCAGGCAGCCAGACTTTGAGTGCACTGCTTTAAGGGGGTGACAAAAAGCTCAGTGGAGAAGGAGGTAGATGAACTATTGCGCATTTTAAAGGTACATGTATATTGCATGTTGAGTCTTGTGTGTCTCATTTCCATACTGTGAAGACCTTAAACCAGGCCATGAACACCCAGGTGCTGAAACCACTGGCTCTCTCCCTGTGGGATCAGTGTGGAGAGACCAGCCTCACTGAGTTCTATGTGTGATAAGAACCATGTGGCATCTGAGCTGTGTCCTGCTTTTCAGCTAGCAAGTACGGTAAGGCAATGCTGGCAGCATCAGTATGTCCACAGGCTGAATGTATTTTATGGCATTAAAAGGACAAGAAAAACTCTCTTAAGGAAGGAACTGGAGAAATGGAAACCATGAATTAATAAATCCTTCCCAAGTGAACCTGTGGGAATGACTTGGAAGAGACAAGGCAGAAAAGCAGGCAGCCACGCATAAGGCTCACACAGGGCTACTCTTTTCTGCAGGCAGTCCACTCCAGGGGGTGTGAGACCACCCAAAACCGGGGTATCTCACAGTCAGGCAGGTCTTCACTGCCAGCTGGAAATCTGCAGGGACAAGTGTTTGTGGGAAGGAAATGAAATGGGGTGAGGGAGGTGAGCAGTGGAAAAGAAGGCTAGAATGAAAAGATACTCGGGAAGTACTGGGGATCACACTGCAAGGAGCAAATAGAATGAAAAGGATAAGAAATGCTATGCTAAGCAAAACTGTGTGGTTTGGAAAGGTAAGGTATCTTTCCCAGGATGTCCAACCACTTCCTCTATGTCGCTTCTTAAACAGATGCCAGTTCTGTCCTTTGTGCTCTCCCCACACCTTCCCAGATTATCCTTCCTTCAGACTCCAGCTGATGGGCTTCTTTGGTACCGACCTCTTAGCCCATGTAGGAAGCAATGAATTTTTCCAGTTTATTCTGTGTTCCAGGCATATATCTGTCACAATATTTACTGAAGACATTTCCAGGCAGAGGAGCCTATTCCCTTTCCACATGCAGAGGGGTGTGTTATTTAGAAATGCATGTTACTTACCCATGGACAAGGCAAAGGACCAAGAACCAACACAATTATCAATCCTTGCCCTGAGGACAAAAGAGACCATTGCCTGTTTGAAGATGTCTCAGCTGACATTATCCATTTATTTTGTAGAGGAGAGTGTAAAATCTCTGACTCAAGTGGTATTGCCAACTGAAATTTTATTCCCTTCCTTGAGAAGTGAGGATGAGTCACTAATAATAGTCACAGGCTTTGGAAGGGAGTATCAAACTCTGGAGGATTTAAATATTGGATGTTGCTTGTAACTGTCCAAATTGTGGGATTCGAATAGTTTTGGTACAATGCTCTGCTCTCCTTGAACGAAAGGTACTGTACAAAACCATCTTTGCAGTAGGCTGTTTGATACCAGGCACCTCAGGGAGAGGTGTAGCACTCCTGACATGAGCAGATGATGAAGTATCATTCTGTAATATCTTTCCAACAGAGGAGTTGAGAACTACTTCTGTGGGTAATACAGTAGGACAACATTAGCTTTTTTTTTTAAGCTTAGAATATAGGCCAAAAAATTGTTATTCATTCTGTATAAAAAGTGTTATTCATACATACATGAACATAAAAGTGCAATAGGGAAAAAAAGTGAAATGAAAGCCCATTAATTTTGCTTATTGCTTCTTGGGATGCATCTGACAAACAAGTGTTAAACAGCGAACAAAAGGCTCTGTTGTGTACTTCCCCTTCCATCTGTCTGGCTCCCTCAAAACTTCTGGGAATTAAAGCACCACACTTGTGGTTTCCTTCTTTAAATCAAAATTAGGAAAGACCAAAGACAGGGTGAACTCTGCTGGTTTCAGTTTGATAGCATATCCTGAATAGACTGGCCTGTTTTCTTAGTTACACATTTCCATTAGGATTATGTGAACCTAGGCATATTACAGGAGTTGTCTTGAGGAGAGAAGACTTTTATTTCCCAGAAAGTACCCTTAAAAAGGGTGTGGTGTATTTTTCTTACTGTTTGCATGCTTCACAAATGCTGTCTTCTTAGGTGGGTTGTAAATGAAATAAGCTACTTGAATCATCTATATATCAGTCCCACTGCAGACCAGTGGGCATGTGATCAGACCTCCCACCTATCCAAAAAATGTAACTGCATAGTACCCAGTCACTTACAGGCTTGAGGGTGGGTCAGGCTTCAGTAGATAGCTTTCTATATCATGGCCAGAAAAATTAAATAAGAAAGGCTGCGTAAACAAAGGCACTTGAAAGTATAAATAGGATCTTTGTTTAAATTACTGCTTTCAGGAAACACTTGCAAACTTTCCTAACAGCTGGCTTGTAAAAATACTGGGTGATAGGCTTGTTGGTATTGTACAGATTTAATGCAATTGTATGAAAAGATGTTGGAACTTTCAATTTATCCGAGAGCTGCTTTCTTCCTAGGCACTTATTAAAAAAATCATGGAGAGGATGAGAGGAAAAAAAAAAAATTACAGCTGCTTGCAATGTCTTTGGAGGATGAATACTGTTATTCTCTATTACTTTTTCAGTTGTAGGTAACTGGTATTTGTGTTCTAAGTGAGAAGAAGCATTTTAGCTATTACTAGGTGTATTTGGATGCTCCTTCCATCATTTAGAAAGACCAGCAGGGTTTTGTACCATGCAGTTTTCCAGCTGAGCATGCATCCAGGCACAAAATGAAAGCTCAATGGTTACAGAACTGACCTGAATAGAAATAAAGGAATAAGCGATTATGGAGGAGAAGGAAAATTTCAGTAGCTATGACACTAACCTAGGATGTTAGAAATGTCTGCTGCAGCACAGATACCTGTGCAATTTGAAATGAATGTTTAGACCTCAGTTTCTAAGAACAGTGGGAGGAAACAATATTCAATACCCTACAGAAATATTGGGAGGATTACAGGGAAGTTGTC
>NW_010246812.1:0-24384 GCF_000690775.1 Eurypyga helias
CCACGCCTGTAAAATACTTCAGACTCAAAGGGAATTTCTAGTCAAAAGTCAAAGCTTAAAATAACCAGGAACCCAGCAGTTAGGTTAGGATATGACCATGCTTCCTGGCAGGAATTAGAATCAGCATGTCTACCATGTGAAATGTATGTCTCAATCAGTAGGCTTATTGACTTTCTGTGGCTTCTATCATCTGCCTTTTCACTGACAGATAGATAAAATTAAGGGTGATTTTATCTTGATGTAGAATAAAAACAATTTAGAACTTATCAGAAATCTTGTTTTCCAGCTACAGAGTATACACTGAATTAGATGCTGACAGGATGGTGTGAATATTCCTTATTATCTATAGACTTTTTAACGTTAACTCTTTCTGCACAAATGCTGAGCCATAAGTAATTCTGCTCTTCTGTACTGAAGGAAGTCTATTTTGACAAATGAATAAGAAAATTGGAAAAAAATATTCTTTCACTTTTTTCATAAGGTAGGGGTCCAGGCAAAAAAATAATGCCCAAAACCCACACAACTAAATAAAACTCCTCCAAAACATATATATAGTTAATCTGCATACCCACATACATCCCCAAATACTTACTAAGGAATAAAATATCTTACTAATTTAGAACAGTAGCCTTACTAATGTCAATGAACAAGAATTACATATGTGTATGAGCCACTTGCAAAATCAAATCCATGTACCTGTCTGTAGTGAGAAGTTTCTTTCCTTTTTACAATGTCACGGAGTATTAGTGACAACTAATATAAAGTTTTCTGGCTACACTAAAGGGCTTCTCAAAAGCAGACAACAGTTTATAATAGCATTAAGCATAGCTTTAGAGTGCCTATGGAGTGCAGCTGCAAATGTCACATACTTTAATTTGTTGCACTATCTCATGAATTTGCCTTGTAACACAAATATTGTGTGTTAATGAAAATGAGGCAATGCAAACTCCTAAGTATTTTATTTGTGTTCTGTCTTGAAACTATCAACATTTGTAAAATCCCCAGAAGCACACCTACTAAGATGTATTTATTATCAAGTAGTATTATCTGTTGCATAATTTAACACCAAATCTAGATTTCTAATGGTAAACCTGGGGTTTTTTTGGTGGTTTCCTCCTCCACCACAACTTCTTATGAATAGGAATCTGTTCCTCTGAAGTGTTGCATGCCACAACATCACAACTGGGATAAAAACTTACCTGACATTCTTGGGAAAAAAAGAAAAGAAAGAATTAAATATCCCTACTTAAAGATTTCTTATCCACATTAAAAAATATACATGGCTTGAAATACATATGTGTATAAACAATTCATTATATGAACTTGAGTCCTTCTGATAGGTGCACAAGGTCTCCAAGGAAAAAACTTTCTAATATTGGAACAATAATGTAGAGCATGTCAGAGGTAAACAAAATGGGCTGTAAAGAATATGGATTAAACTAACCTCAAAAGTACAAAGTACAGCAGTGCAAAATACTGGTTACCTTGACCATTTCTAGGTTTTTACTATTTTTTTTTTCCTTCTCTTTAATACAATGACTTTTCCATGATGTAGGTAGTTGGAAATTCAAAAATTACATGAGAAATAATGGCTTAACAGTGTCTGTAGGAACATACAATCTCTGGCTGCAGGAACATACAACCTCTGGCTGCAGAGGCAGTTGACCCCACACATTCCCTGGAACTTGTCCTCAGAGGGTTTGTTCAGGCTGCAAATAGCAAAAGCAATATTGTCCTCCAAACCAACTTAAGCTTCAAAATTTTCCACAACTCCCTGGCTACTTTCTGCCTAATCTGCACCCTGTGTCAAACGAGTGATTCAATTCATACCTCCAAGGGTACAGGAATAAAATCCTGCTGTGAAATCAGTTCTAGATATGCATTTCTAAGTGGTATTATATTAAGAAGGAAAAAATTGACATCCTTTAACCCACCCTTTGTTCATTTTATTCTCCAAGCACTTTGAGTAAATTCATCTGAATTTCTCTTTAATTTTGTCAAATAATAATTTTGTATGACAATAGTTTCACTGCTATAATTATTTCATCTTCTGGAGTCAAATCTTGTGATCTCCATGCAAAAAAGTCTGATACGGGCTTCTGAGTGTTTCTCTACACAAACATTCCAGAATTTTACCCAAAATAAAAGAAAAAGCAGCATCATAAGCATTACCATAGAAACAAACTACCACAGACACAGTTATTAAGGGTAATGAAAAGGAAAAGCTAATTGGTAAAGAAAACTCAGAGTCTTCAGTCTGTTTAACAGACACAATGCTAATAGAATAGAAATAGATTTTATTAAGCACTGAAACAACAATCAAAATAGTATCACTATGCCCTTTATTTGAACTGGGGCAACTATAATTGATACAAAGATGAAATAAAGAGCCTGATTCTGCAACCTTCATAGACCTTCAGTAACATCATCCTCCTTGAATTCATCACATCATTTCATATCAGCTTCTGATTTCCTTTTGCCTGACTGTCCTACAGTTTTCTCCATGGCATCCTCTCCATACACTGAAGATGAAAAATGATCCCAATCGTTCACTAGAGCTAGGGGCAACAGTCCTTAACTAGAAGCTGTTTTTCAACAATGAACCACTTTGTTTTAATCTCTTCTTATATATTAAAAAAAATACTAGTTTACTCAAGAAAGAGAAACAACTCTTACAACATAATTGTCTGAGATATAAACCTGTCTGAATTAAGGACACAGTAACAAGTTTGTTCTTCGCTCTTGCAGCTTGTTATTGCTATTTGCATCTTCACAGAAAAAATTAGCTCAATGTAGGAACTATAAGAAAGAGCCAGACTAAATTCCACTCTTGTTTCATATTTTGCTCTGCCTTGAACATCTTCAGGATTCCATGAATGCATCCTAATAATCAACTTACCTCAGAGCCCTTCTGCAAATTCTAGAAAGCTACTACAACCACACTCCTTTGCAGTCTTTACTTATTATCTTGTGTCCTGCTCTTGACCTTGATATGCGTGTGTTGATAAATTATTTCCAAACCCATTAAATTATGGGTTTTTTTTCTTACAGCTGGGCCTTGAAAACTTGTATTTTTATACTAAACTATTATTTTGGTAAGACTCAGATAATTTAAAAACCAACCAAACAAACAATAAACCCACCCAAATCCACAACAAAAGAAACCCAAGAGAGAGAAATATTTTACACTTACTCACTGGCACCAACAAAGTTAATTTTAATTTGTGAATGAAGATTTTAAAGACCCTTTAATGGGTCAGGAAGTTTAGTTGTGGACTGTATTTCTCTGATCTATAGATTTACCATGCGTTAAGTATTAAATTACCCCAAATGCTTGGCAAAAATGTTCAACCTCTCAATAACAGCAGAACTAAAAATACAAATCACGCTGATTTAGCAACTTTAGTGGAACAACTCTTTCTGTTCTTCTCCTACCATTAAACATTTACATGTATTCTCTAGTTTTATCACTGGATAAAGGACAATTAAAAAGTAAAAAGAAACTGAGGAGAAAAAACCACTTTTGGAAAAGGTAATATTTAAATCTTGATACACAGGTCCTCTTTCTAAATAAGGCAGTACTTAACTGGCAACAGTTAGCCATGAACGGTGCAGAATCATGATAAGTAATTCAATGGTCTGAAACAGATACATCTTGTTTATATATTTTTTAAAATTCATGATTATGCAGTTTTGTTTGAGATCTTTTACGCTTAGAATCTGCATTTTTACTTAAATCTTTTCATATAAGAGGGTGTTTTTTAATAATGCTTGTTTGGTACAAGTATCTTACATAATAAGGGTAAAATGAAGACCTGCTTATAATGGTTACAATTTAATCCCAACAACAGATCCTTCCAACATATAATTCCTCAAACGTTATCACTTCAACACACACTTAACTATTAACTGGGAGACCTACAAGCCTTTTTAGTCTATAGACCATTTTGGGCATATCCAAGAATCAAGCACAGCTAAATGTAGACATTTAAAATAAGTAAATACATACATAAATAGATTAATGGAGATGCAGAAGATAGATTCATATGCTCCCTGTCAGTCGCCCCAACACATCTTTCCACATATTGTTTTCCTTTCTTTTCCATGTTTTAGATCTGCAGTCTTCTCTTCCAAGGCAAAATCAATATTGATCAGGTTCAGACATAGTTTCCTCACCTTTGGGAGAGAGGAATTCATGCTACAACCTTGGGACATTGTGTTCAGCATACTGAAATCCCAGTGGCCTATTAACCAAAGTGCAAGAGATTAGGGTTTTTTTAGGTATAAATTTTGCACATTATCATCTTTGAATCTCTGATAAAGAGATGAGGACAGAGGACATACTTTTAATTTTGTGTGCCCTACCCCACTCCCCCCTCCCCCTCCATCTTATCATCATTCTACTGTAAGACAACAGCCAATAAAATGCATTTTCCTTTCAGCAGGCTGCAAGTTCAGGTCTTCCTGGAAAGAGAGATGTTACAATTATTCCTCTTTATAGGAAACCAAGGCCTTGATCCTTCATATAGCTTTCTCCATACTGCCTCTTTCAGTACCTCCTGCTACCTGCAGTTATATAGGGATGAGAGTTCCCCAAGCCTCTTATTGTAGCAACACTTCCACAATTATTTTTAAAATAATGTTTAAAATAATTTTAAAAAACCAAAACCATACAAAATATAACACAGATGTGTGTTACCCAAATTTGTATATGGTCTTAAAGTGCCTTGGAATTAAAGTTTTATCTCTCTCAATAAGTTCTTGTATAAAGTTGCTGATTTCTGCAAAGGACCCAATTAGATCTTTCATCAACTCATGCTGAAAGAAGAGAGCAGTTGAAATCAAGAGAGTAGAGACAGTTAACTGCCCAAACCTTGCTTTCAATTGCATAGCTATCTACGTTAGCATCAGTTTTCCAATGTTAAAAATACATATGTAAAAATGCATGTATGAAAAATAAGAACACGATAAAGGTGATGATTCTGTGATGAAATATACATGTATATGTATGTGGATGAAACAGTACCAAATAATTATTTTTTTCTTTTTGCTTGATGGCTCTGCATGCTATGCAGATTCATATACTTAATAATCTCAAAAACAAGCATACTGATGAACAACCAGACAGTTAAAAAGGATTGGTGTTCATTGCACAATAAATGATGCCAGATCTTTGGATATGCTTGAATTACAGCAAACAAACTACTACAGATACTGATCATCTGACAGTATACTGCTCACTGACATGCTAATTTTTTAGATAATTATAGTTTGGGTTACCAAAACCCTATGCATGCTGTGTTAAATAAACCCCTGTCTTGACAGATGGGTTATAGACTGCTCTCTTTTGAAGCTGAAACAGCCAGTTCTGGACTCCATGTGGGAGACAACATTGCCCTATTCCAAGCCTGTGGTGTGGCAATCCTGCACAAAGCACTGCAACTGCCTCTATTCAAGAAGGGCAAACAGACATGGGGGCAGGGGGAGACATATTTGAGACCAAAAATTAAACAAGCTATGAAGAACAGATAAAAATATAGGTATCAATTTCAAGGCCTGCTCTTCATAAACCAGGCAGTCCTCCAATGTAACTCTGATGGTTATGCTTTATCTCCCACGGAAGTCAACAGTTCAGACAGCGCTGCTTTTGACATTTCACATACCTTCTGTGAAAAAAAAGGAAGTGGGGAAAGTGAATGTGAAAAAAGCAGCTTACTGATTTCTCAACATGCTGCCAATGAATTTTTAATGAATAATTTTGAGTTTGTTCTCTGTGCTGCAGAGCTCTCGCCACGCTTTTTAAAAAAAAAAAAATAAAAGAACCCACAGGAAATAGAATTATATTACCATTTCCTAAGAGTTTAAATTATAGAACAAAACTCTTTCACTTCCAAGTGTTACAAATGCAAAATTATATTTTGAACAAAACCCTCAGATTTTACACTGTTCCTTCTCATTTAGGTTGTCAAATGCACCGTGGCATTAGGCTTAAAACCTAGACAGCATTACCACTCCAAAAGCAGCATAGCAAACAAGAAAAACAATTAAATTATTATGTTTACAAGTGAAAGTCTGCTGTAAATAACCACGTCAAGTAGATCCTGCTGTGGAAAGGTGGGATCAGAACATCAATAAGAACTGACTGTGAGAAGGAAGGAATAGCGATCAGCAACAGACTACAGAAGGCAGAGCTGAAACAAGAGAAAAAGCTAGATTTAGCCAACCCATGGGATAAAAAAAAGTAAAAGGAAAAAAGTGATAAAAAGTAAAGAAATCGTAGTAATTTAGATTGGAGGCGGCGGAAGGTGATGGCACAAGAGTGCAGATCACAGATCTGCATTTTTCCTGCTGCTCTGCCTTTCCTCTATGGTTTTTTACCTTTCTTCAAATATTTGATTCCCTGTTTATTTTCTAATTTGCAGTAGCCTGCTTCACAATGCCAGGATTGAATGTAGAATATCCAGACTGCAGGAATTTCCAGCTCTATCAAGCCTTTTAATCTACAATGGGAGAAAAACTCTGCATATGACAGTGTGCCAGACCTAAGAAACAAGACCAAAGCAAATTAAGACCATGTCTGTTTTGTATCATACACTGCTGAATAACTGTTCTAAGACAAAGGGCTATTTCCTCCTTAGGCTACTAATCTAAAAATATTTGGTTTTCTCCAGCCATGCCCAATGCTGAAAAGCATGTTAACCTGCCAATATCCATCACTCCATAAGTGATAATATATCAAAGTATTTTGAAGTCCTCACGGACAAAGTCTCCAAGATAGTTAGCTCAGTCTTTCTGATGTTCTCATTTGTCTCTCAAGTGTCTTCCCTTTGGAGAAGAGAGCATTTGATCAGTGATGAGCGTGGCTTTATTAAGAGTAAGAAATCTCTAAGGTAATAGTAATAGGAAATAAACAATGCCAGAGAGGAGGGAGAATGCAAGGTTTCTGATTTGTTGGTCTAGTCTGGCATTTAGAGATAATACAATAACACAAACAATAACATTCATTACTAAATATTTTGTCAGCAGAGTCCTTTTAAGTAATCACTTTTTAAAAATACTCATAAGGGCTTTCATAGCATAAAATACCCTCTGACTCTACTCAAATCTTATACTGTCTGATAAAAAACCTCTCACCATAAGAACAACCTGGCTACAGATCATTCTCTAATTATTGCCTGGCATTAAGAGTTATGAGAAATCAATTATAATCACTGTTACATAAAGGGTTCATCATCAATATGCCAGTAGCCTTGACAGAAAAATGTGTTATGAGCACTATCACTAAATATAATTTCATATAAATATCTCTCCTTTGATCTGTATAAATGTGGGAAACTTAAGGAGTAAGGACAATGATCATTACATGAAAGTCTATAACAATGAACAAAAGCTAAGTTGATGTTACATTGCCTAATGTGACAGCATCACAGCAATTAAGATATTCTCCATAAATAAAGAGGAAACTTTACTGTAAGATATGCAGACTTGCAAATAAAAATAATCCAGTAATTTTGATGTCCATTTAAACATCAAATGGCAGAGTCTAAAGCATCACATAGATTTGGCCAGCTGGATTTTATTGAGAAGTCTCAAATTCGGCCATTTAAACTTGAATATTTTTATTTCTAAGGGTTCATTAAAATAGATAATCTGTATTACAATCTCTGTGTATGCATACACACATATACCGACTGCTATTGAAGAAAAAGGGTGACTGAAAAGTACAAAACAATTGTGGCTTTCATCCCCCCTTCACCTGCTCTCTTTACCCACTGTCTCATTTTATACCTCCTGTTAAGTTTCTTCATAGAATCCAGGCAGAAATCTACCCATTCACAATGGAAATCCATATAATTTCACTCATAAATTCAGTTTTTGTTCATCCTACTGTTCACAACAACCTTAATAAATGGCCATTCTAGAATACAAAATTATCCCATGTGCCAACAGTAGCATTATCATTAAAATAGTTCATTTTAATATCAGTCATAGACTTTCACTGATACCCTACTATAAATTTGAAATATATAACTTTTCTCCATCCAACAATGCACCTTCAGAAGGAAAAAAATGAAAACCAAGTAATTCTTAAGAAATAAATTCAAGGCCTTTATTTCACTTCAACATTTATTTCCAACACACTCTTCTGAACTGTTGTTGGATTTTTTGGGGTTTGGGGTTTTTTGTGTCAGTTTGGGTCTTTTGTGGGGTTTTTTTTTGTATTGTTTTCAGAGTGCAAACTACTTATACAGACAATGAACTGAGTAACTAGCAAAATACAAAAAAGTCAAATTTTAAGCAACATTCAATTTCTCTGTGTACATGCATGTCAGCTGACCAACACATACTATGAGAAAGTCTAGATAATAATTGTGATTCTTTTTTCTGCCTGCAGTCCACCACAGTAAATATTTTTCTTCAATTATACTGATGCAATAGCCAACACATGCATAGATTCCTCTCTAACTTACGTCCAGTACTTCAGAACTTATTATGTGGAATGAAATCACAGTTCATGACAACCCAAAGGTACTTTCTCACACCCCTAAACAACAGGAATATTTTCTACAGTTCTGCCACTAGACTCCTACGTGCATTCTTGCTGTTATAGTGATGAGTTAAATCTTCATTTGTAGAAGAAACCACCCTTAGAATACGTCAATTTAATTGCAAATAGCAGCACTTGTAATGCCAAATGTCTTCTAAGAAAAGCAGGATTGAATCAACAGATGCTGTCATTCTATTTGAATTCTGGCTCTTGAACAATTGGGATCTGAAATTCTTAAAAGCTCCTCCTGCACAAAGAAACAGCAAAATACTTCTGTGCTCATTTGAATCTCAACATGGAAGCACATTTATTTATATTCTGCAATTGAATGGTACATCCTTAGTATTTGACAACCACTGTAGCAGATTAAATGGTCTGTGCGGCAGGACATACCTGCATTCAAAGTCACTGGAGGGAAAGATACAGGAAAAAGATAGCCACAGGATGCAGTGATAGCTAGACCTAAAGCACTTTGTTTATTTGAAATTTTTTTCAGCCATCTGTATCTTGTCTTTACAGAGTAGAAGTATTGTCTCATTTGCCCTTGACAAGATATAAATTAAGAAATGCTGCTAACAGACGTTCTTTTAAAACAATTGCATGGATCCTCATTGCAAAGGATGTTTGAAAACCATTCTCCCTTACAAAATGTTAGCATATGCTTCTTAAGTGCTCCTGTAATAAAATTTGTATCAGTACAGTCACATGGCATTATTCTGTCTACAATAGCTAGTATCAGATGCCTTGCTGTTAAGACTTGAATCAGAATTTCCCTGCTCCAAATGTTTTCTCTCTAGGGTATATAATTTTACCTCTGAGTCCTCCTGATAATTATAAGGCAATCTAAAAACATTCTTCACTCCTGTTCTTCATGTGACTATTTCTTTTTCACCATCCCTCCATCTCAAAAGAAAATGAGCATTAACTCAATAAACAGATTAAAACAAAATTCCTAGTTTCTTCTCAATAAGTAGAGTTTAATTTTAAATCAACCTTAAAAATTAGTTATTACCTTTAACATGTTTAATAAATGTAATGAATTAGCAGAACAAAATTGAAGGCATTACGTTGGTGTATTGGGGTTTTTTTACAAGCCCTATTTAATAACAGTAAATCTTGAAATATTATTGAGTCCCAACATGCACAAGTCCTGACCTTGAAAACTGTAATGTCTATTATGACCTTGCTGTTAGAAATACCATCTGTACAAGCATGTGAGATCTTGTATTTAACTAAATCAACTGATCAGTGCAGCACTGACAATCATTTTGGTTTTAAAATACCTGGTGTTTCATGTTCCCAGTACACAGTTGGATTGATTAAATAAAGGTATCCATATTTATAATGTTACTTTACAAGGCAAGGATAAAAACATAAATCTTCATATTTTTAGACCAACCTCTATCCAATTGAAATTCCTATAATGGATCCTGTTGTCTTGAATTGAACTTCTATTTCCCCATAAACTCTGATCAGGAGAGATTTTGTTTTCATATGTTGCAGAATTATGCACCTATAATTACTTTAAAATCTTACCTAAATAGGCTTAATTTAAGAGTCTCAAAAGACAACAAGAGCACATTATTTACCACATAGTTCAGAAATGAATGGAGGTAAGCACAGATTCTGCTAATATTGATATAGGATTCTGACAATTCTATAAAAAAAATAGCATACTCATTTAAAATAGGCATTTTCCCTTGTGGTGGGTTTTTTTGTTTTGTTTTGTGTGGGGTTGGTTTTTTTTTTTTTGTGGTAAGCATCAGAATGGCATGGAACTACTACAATAAAAACAATTCTGGTCAGACAATCCCCCCCAAATTAAGGTTTAATCAAACTTAATGGATTGAAGAAAGCAGTGATGCTATTTAAAAGTATTAAAGGGAGGGAGGGGGGTGGGGTGCAGAGGGGGAAGGGGGGAGGGGGGAAAGCATCTTAAAAGTACAAGACTGTCAATTTGGGACCAGAAAATCATGTTTCTTTAGAAACAGAGATTCTGTGCTGTAGCTTTAACCTGGATGGGAGAGTTATGCAAGACCTAGACTTAATAAAAAGGAGCCTTTTATTGGGGTGAAGAGACATGGAGTCTTAAGAGCGCAGGACATGAGGAATTCCCCCATTGTCTGCTACATGCATAACATATGCCTTTGAATCTATCACCTGGAGCAAGCTCCTGGGATTTCCTGAACTAGTCTACTTCTACATCGTGCTATGACCATATTGATTAGTGTTAAAACTTCCTAAGGACTGTTAGCAGAATGCAGGAAACGTAGATCAAATCAGCAGAACTACTTCCAATCTCGTGGAAAGATCCTTACAGACTCCCTTTTGCAACTCATAAGGCCTCATGTGAGCAAGACTCCTCTTTACCTTCATGCTTATGTAATGTATAAATACACCAAATTCTTTCATTCATGGCGGTATATCAGCTACCTCAGCATCATGCAGACCTTTCCAAAATGAGGATTTGGAATATTGAATTTAGCTTCAAACATTGTTTTCCAAAATAGCTATATTACAAATGCCACAACATATGAAATGTTTAATTACCATTACATGGATACGTGAAGTCACTGGAACACCATGACTTATCAGCCTAACAGGTGGGAAAAGTTTACACCAAACTTGACTCATGAACAGGGCATACTTTTGAGAATATTACAAATAGGAGAAATAAATATATCAGAGACCTAGATCTATTCAAATTTCAAACTGAATGCTAGAAAGTCTGAAGTTCTCCAGATGAACACGCACACATATAAGCCCAGAAGATGTGAGTATTCCACCACATTTCATACATGCCAACTCAGATATACCAAACATCTATTTCTTTAACAACAGTAATCTCAAATCTACAGTTTGGAATAATTCCACACACAAAAAAAGTAAGGCACCATACAGACTAAACAACTGGTCACCTTCCTAAGAACTTAAAAGTGTAAACCTTTGCTTTTTCCAATTCAGTTTCACTATATTGCTGTTGAAAAATTCAGTTTTCATTTCTTTAATTTTAGTCCAGATGGACTGCAGGCTTGGATAACAACATAAAACTGGTTAATCAACTTTCATGCCGTATTTATGATGCAATAGGGAGATTTTACAGTTGTCTGCAGTTTACCAGTGCGTACAATGGAATACAGCCAGTGTTTTACGTACTCTTAAAATTGAAAGCTGTAGCCCACGTTGCTGTCAGTGACCCTAAGCCTGCTACTACCAACAGTCTCTTGTCTCTGCTGAACATAGGTTCAGTTAAATTTAGTTTAAAAAAAAAAAACATAACACCCCTCCAGAAAGCAAAATTATATTTCACTCATTACATTTATGACTACTCAGTCTTACTGGTTATCTTGTGTCAGAGAGCCCAGTTAGAAGTCAAGAAACATGTATTTCCTGAATAGTTTGTTACAGCATCACTATCCACATTCTTAATGAAAGTTTTTGGCTGAATAAAGAAATTCCTTTTACAGAAACTGCAGGGTAACTGTAGGCCTGATTATCCTATTTTGACAATAGGGCTTCTTTGCTTTTACTGGAGTTATTTTTGCCAAAATGCTGAAGGACTTGCATAGAAGAAACTGTCAAAAGCTGGTATGGCATTCTGTGTTTTATAAATCACTTGTGGACATTTAAGGCAGCAAATAACTTAGTAATTAAAATCAAATTCTATGGCTGTTCAGGAAAGTCAAGACTGAGAGCAGACAACAATTAACAGCTGATATTTGAAAACATACCTATTACATATAGCTTGCAACTAAGATTATTACTCATAAATTAGAATGTATAATGTGTTTTGCTTAATCACACAACAAGGGAGAAGAAGAGTGGGAAATTACTCATATTTCAGAAACTGACTTCACTGTACCACCATCAGTTAAACATTGGAACCAAGCCAGTTCACCCAAACCTACAAATGCAGTACCAGTGGACTTTGACCAATCCATTCAATTAAAGTTTGTCCTAGCTCGTTTCACCTATAGCTCGTTTCACCTACATATGAAACCTGGACAACACTAAGGTTTCTCACATTGTGGTTGTTTTTTGGAGGGATTGGTTTGGGTTTGGTTTTTTGTTTGTTTGTTTGTTTTGGTTTTTTTTGGGGGGGGGGGTTGGGTTTCCGTTGGGTTTTTTGTCTGTTTTACAATGTAGCGTAGCACAAATAAAGTTCCTATTTAGGATATATGTAGTATGTAACTTATATGCTATTTAGATTAATAAAAGTAGAATATTTGAAGGTTTAAATTAATACAGAAATATGCTTTATTTCTCATAAAACAAAGGTAGTCTATTTCATTAGCTTAAACTACAGGGACAATTGATACCTGTTATAGTAGACATTGCAGTACTTTCTCCAAGTAAGTGGTATTCTGCCATTCCCAAATATAAAAAATAAAATTAAAATCTTATTTAAAGTTTAAAAGTAGTTGTAACATGCGAGGCTATAAATTCATCAGCAAGAAGGCAGGACTAAATATTATCTGCAGGTGTCCTGGATTAATGTGATTGTGAGAAGAATGGGAAGGCACAAAAAACCTATAACCACAGGGCAAGGGGATATCATTTGAATTGGCTCAGTATTTGGAAATATTACAGTGGGCTCCAGCAGAAATGGTTTAGCAGAGCACAAATGAAGTGAATAGAAGAAATATCTTCTCAGACAATTGCAAACTACTTTAATCATATGGGTCTGAATCTTAAGAGGTATACATTACTCTCTACAAATTGCTTAAATCCCTTCCTATGACAGCAGTTTCTGAAATTTCATTTTCCTTTTCTTTCTCTTCAGTGAATCTCTTATATTGCACTTTTCAAAGCCAGCCAAGGCCAGTTCATAGTCTCTCAGTAGCTAATCTGAAATTTGTAAAATTTCAACTAATTTTGGCCTTTGAGCTTTCCAAGAAACTGCATCCGTTTATACAAAAACATTTATTTTCATAACCCCACTACTTTTATTTTATTACATTTTGTTTCAGTTTAGTATTTTAAGTACAATTAATGTAATTATCAATAATGTTTTTAAAAAAAAACTTTGAAACTTAAAAAAAAATTGAAAAAAGATTGTTTCTTATTGAATAAACTGCACTGTAAGTAATAGTCACTTTAAATTTAGTTTATTTATCATCATGTCAGGGACTACAAGGAATATGTAACTATTGTCTAACATAATAAAACTCTGCTGATCTCTTGAGCTCATTCCACACTCTGTTTTTATTCTTTTTATAAATGTGCTTTCAAATGCACAGCAGCAACAATTACAAACATATCTGGGACTTAGTAGCATAAACTGCCCTAACACCTTTGTGAGAGGACAGGTCTGTAGTGCAGGTCCAGAACCATCTTTAATGAAATGCAGAAATATGCAAGCTGGCTGAGTACTAGTAACATGAAGGAGTTTTTTATAAGGTAAATGAGCATGGGAAAAATCAGCTTCTTGCTGAGGTGCCTACCTTGTTACAGATACCCAACTTGATCTGGTATTTATAACTGCTACACTGCAGTCACTTTTGGGACAAAAATGCAATGTCTAGATCCTCTGACACAAGAAAGAACTACATAGAAAGCTTCAAAGGGATGAAAGTAGTGTTAATTTAACCCAAGGGAAAGGTCTGCTTTGAAAAAAATACTGTACTGAGACAAAAAGTGATTTGTTCAGAACAACACAGCTTAGAATACTACTGATAGGGAGCTGAATACATAAGCCTTGATCTCCTATTTTTAATAGTGACCTCAGAAAAAACTACACAAATCCCAAAAACAAACAGAGAAAATAGTCCCCTTTAGCATGTTTTTGTGATTAGTTAATGACCAAACCAAGAACATTAACCATGCATTTATTAAAGCAAAATGTGGTTTTGTCAGAGTTGGAGTGATGATGCTAGAACAAATTGGACACTATGTCCACATGAAGCAGTACCTTTGTTTCAAGGAGTATGTAGGCCATACCAATTTGCACAATTCAGCCTCAAAGAGAAACAAAACTAATAAACATTGCTCAAATCTGTTACCTTCCTCATCAGTCACATTGCACTGCTTTGCTGTATTACTGTCTGTCTCTGCTTGTCTTTTTCTCCCCATTGGTGTTCTACCTTTCTTCTACATCTTTCCCCATAAAAACAGAAGACTAAAACCTTTCAGTCTTTTGTAAAGCATTCAGTAAGGATTCACCTTCAATTCCACAAATAAACTCATTAGATGCATCTTAACCTTGTCTGTGAAAGTTAAAAAGATCACCTGTGTCCTTCTTTTGGAAGCCTTTTTGCTGTTCAATAACAAGGAGCTGGTGAGAGACTTCCAATTCTGGACCAACAGTATTTCCAAGACTAGGATCTGCAGACTTGTTCATCCTTTCATAAAGAGATGCATCCTTGCTGTCATTTTTCATTTTTTACTAATCCATTAATACTAAGAAATCCTATTTGAAATAATAGAAGACTCTGCCTTGCAAAAACCTGTTCTCTCTTTCCCCATCATCCTCATTTCCAAAACTGCCTCATTAAATAGTTTCATAACAAATTCTTTACAACCTTCCTGCATTAAGATTTCTTTATTCCTCTATAAAAGAAACTTCTAGATTTAACTAAGATTGAAAAGAACAGCTTTTCATTACTTTCATTAAAGAACAGCCTATCATTACTTGATAAGGAATGAGAAATAATATTTTTAAAGCTTCAGTAGAGTTTCAGCTATGGAGTATGGTTGCTGCTGGAGTTGCAGCATGAGTTAGAGGAGTATGACTACCACACAGATGTGATTGTTACAGCTGGTATAAGGCACAGTATATTAAATCTGACACTACAGAAAACTACAAGCCATATCTACAAGGCATAATGGAGTAAGTGATCTTCTGCTAAAAATCTATTTTCTGTAATTACATCAATAAAATATATCTTAATTTCAGTATTATGTATGTTTTTAAACTCATAACATTTTTGTCTTCTTTGATTTTTATTTCTTCTGAGATATTTCTATAATCATACAGAAAATAATATACTTTTTTTTACCTGAATGGTAAGGCAGATTTAGATAGCTTACTAAATCATATGTACATCTAAGGAACTCCTGATTTTGTAAAATGAAAAAAACTGATACTGCAATTTTTCAGGAGTTTCTCCAGTGATTCTTAATCAGACTTGTGGTATATAACTAGATTCACCAAAAAATTAAAACCTAAACTCATATACCCAGCTTCCATTATGAGCACTATTTTAAGTAAAGAAACCAAAGAGCTTTGCATAATCCCTAAGTGTAGTCTATTCTTATGAAGAAACTAAAATTTAACACATTTAAGTGCAAAGCAAACCATAACCCATATGATTTCTACTAAATACACCTTGTGTTATGCTCAAACAAAAGGATACTTTACACTCACAGGATGCATCACCCCCCCAGAGTGGAGCACAGCAGAACAGACACAAAGCCTGGGTTTTTAAACAGCATTCCATCACAAACTCCTTCCATGCCCTGCAGGGAGCAATTTCCAATCTGCCTTAAGCACAGGAATGGAGTCTTTCTGACTATGCTATATATTATTTTTCCAGTATGCTTAGGCTCTGAATGATTGCTTAGTATTTTTCTTTCACCTATCTGTTTAGGAGATGTTTCAGTGGTAAGGAAATTCTATTTTCACTAGAATTTTATGTTGTATCACTAAGATTCAACCACACAAATCTAGTTTTATATGTATTTTAACATCAGACAGTATATTCAGCTCATTCCTGTTCTCAACTCAATTAAAAAACAATAACAAAGGCATAGGGCCAAAGGGCTTCAAAACAGGAGTTTCACTGTAACATGACATCAATTCTCTTACCTCTGTAAGAAAACATACAGAACAACTTGCAGGATATATCATTCTTGCACCTGCTCTTTTCTTTTTCTTACCTGAAGAGATTCCATGACAAACAACCTTAAAATAGGTCTTTTAAGAAAGACGCATCTTGACATGTTTTCTTAGTTCCATAACTGAGCACAGATTTTCTTTTATCTGATTGTTAATGATCATGATAGCACTGATAATACTATCATACAGTAATACTTGGGAAGTTGGCCTACTTGGTAGCTAGCATCTGCTATTAGTACATTAAGAATTTCTATATGAAGAGAAAGAGCCATAAAAAGAGGCTGTAAGTCCCAATATCAGAACTATAAAGAATGTACTTAATTTGTTTCAAAGGGATTAGTCATATGAAGAAAGCCTACAACATCTATGTCTACAGAGCTTCTAAAATGCTTGGAATCTCCAATCAGTAAATAAAATAATGTGTGTAACCAAATCTCTTCGTAATATTTCCTTATTTTCATACATATAGGGCATATTGAGTAATTTGTTTATTCAGAAGACTGTTCAGCAACTTAAAGATTTCAGCAATAGGACCATACAAAATGACACTTTACTGTGAAATCAGCAGCATTTTCAAAAGTAGTCATTCTACTTATATTAGACATGAAGCCAATACAAAAGTATTGGCTTTATGTTCTTATGAAATGCATAAAACTGCACATGAATAAAAAAATCATGCTTTAATTCCACACATTCCCAAACCTACCAGTATTGGAATATACATTTACTAATTTAGATATTTGAAAGTAGAAAGTGATCATAAATTATCTGAAAATTTGGTTTAGCAACACTTAGTTTTTTTTTTTTGTGGTGTTTTGTTTTGTTTGTTTGTGGGGTTTTTTTGGCTGCTTTTTGTAATAGTTGTCTCATTTATTACAGAAAGATACTTGACAATAGAATATAGTTCATGCAGCACACATGATAATTCTGTAATAGAAATCAGCTGCTATGACTTCCTGTAGCAAGCATGATTCATTCTGGATGAAAACCAACTTAAATACTTTCTGCTTTCATTTAAAAGCTAGAGATGTCTGGCACAAGATGTAGAAAATTATTAGTAGACTGTTTTACTGAATTTTTAACCCTTCTCCTCAAACCAAAAATGCTGAAAACTCAAGATCCCACCTACAAATTTGGTTAAATCTAATAATAATAATAAAAATTTTTTTAAAAACCCAACACAAACAAACAAAGAAACAAAAAACCCCACCATCGACAATGGAGTTTCATAGCACAGCTTATATTTCATCGAAAGTCACAACGCTAAGAGTCGTGGACTCCTATACATGGAAAAACACACACTACAAAACTTAACAAGTGCTTGAGAACAGAGAGGTTAATTCACCAGTCACAAGAAAAAAAGACAAAACTTAATTATTTGGCCAGGAGTACACTTCATTTTTACCTTATGGTACTGAATCTTATTAGAAAAGTTTTAAGAATATTATTCACCAGATTGCTCTTGAAAGCAAGCTATATAGCAGCATAAAACCTTTACATTTTTACACTCTGTTGAGATTTAGCATTTAGTCTCACGATCTCACACCCCCACTCATATAAACTAGGTAGTTAAAATTCTTCCCTGGTCAAAATAAAATTTAAAACTTGGGACTTCTTCCTCCAATTCCCAGGAGGAAACATGGAATGTAAGGTACCATGAACCCCCCAAAATCTGTCCCTATCATTACAGGGTCACTAAGCAATTTTATGTGTCTTCTCAAAAATTATTCCCACGTTACAGATAAGAAAACAAAGACAACAAATGTAATTCCTGAAGATGAAAGTCCATAGAAGAAGAAAAACAAACAAAAAAACCCAAACAAACAAAAAACAACAACCCAGAGACAGAGACCTATTAACAAACCTGTCTCTTTCTTACACTGATTTCTGGTTTTGTTTTTATTTATAATTGCCAGAACTTCCTTATTGCTACAAAAATATGCATGCATGAGCCAAATCTCCCAAGTTTTCATCTACAAAGGACTTAACCCCTACAAACTGAAATAACTACTACTTTTTGGAAGAATTATTTCATTTTCTCATTTAGAATATTCTGGTTTCATATTTTCCATATCCCCTTTTTATTACTTGAAAAACATATTCTTTTATCTTTGTTAACATTTATATTTCTTTTTAGCATCAAAGAAAGCTGAAATATAGGGATTTGTAGGATTTTTTTTTTTCTTCTCATACAGGCATCAGTGCAGCCACAGGTTTCAGCTATATTCCTACTGTTTTTATTTTTTACATTTGATTAAGAAATAAATATGATATTCTCTCTTTTTGTAGTTGGAAAATCTCTTCTGAAATGTGGAGACATGCTGATGCAAAAGGAAACAAAAGCAGTGTAAGTTTATTGTAAAGACACTCTGGTTTCTGATTTGTGAGAAAGTTCTCTCAGATTTTAGAACTGTGATTTAAAATACAGCAATCAATAAACTTTGAATAAGATTATATTATAATGAACAAGTAAAAATGCATGTGATCTGACACATATTCATCAATCTTTGGTGTCTTCTTTTCATCTTATTCTCTGTACCATTTTTAAAGATATACTTGATTGGAAAAACTAAATTCCATTTTTAGTAACAGTAATGTGTAAAATGCTCTTTATAGATGTTTAAAAAGTATTTGGATTTTTTTAAACAGAAAAGAATATCTTCTTATATAGAATACATCAAAGCCACCTTTTTTTGTATCTTCTCTACTTTATATATGCCTTGGATTTGATGAAAAAGCAAAAATGCCCAAGAAAGCATTTGGATTTCTCCTAACATTTGAATTTCACAAAATTAAAATTCTATCTGTAATATTTTCTAGTACCACTTTAAATATTATTTATAATGACTTCAAGAAACTTTTCATAGCAAAGGTACATGTTAGGTAAGCTCTCTGTTCCCAAATTTGGTTGGGGATTGGCATGCCTTTGTCAAAATCTGGTATTACTTGTTTCAAGTGAGTATCTACAGTATACAAGAGTTTCTCAATAAAACAAACTTTTGGTAACCATCAAGGTCTTCCCATTTCAACATCAAAAAAGCCAACACATTTCTAAAATTGGCAAGAATTACAAAAAATAGTCTTGAAAAAAGTATCTAAGCACTTAACATCGAAACCCAACAGTGGTTTCCATTTGTGAAAACGAATCAGAACAGAATGTAGGCAACACAATTTCTTCATAAAGACAAACTTCTTGGCAGTCAGAGGAGGGTGCCAAGTATCTGGCCTAGATTCTCCAAAACTTCAGCGGAAGCACTCTTTAGATGCTGAAATTCCATTATAAGATACCTTACATCATAGGCTGAAGACCATTGATAAGATTTAAACAATTTAATATTTGGTTTGATTTACCCAAATGGATTTCCAGAACAGTTGTTAACGTCCCCTTATCTAGATGCAATAATACATTACCATTGACTCTTCTCTGTCTAAACAAAACACAACATCTAATGTTTGTAACCACAGCTGTTGAACACCTCTTTGTCAAGAGACTGCTCATTTGTTGGTAATATTAGTTGGCCATAAATGGTGTGACAGGAAGATGCCTCTGTCTGTTGTCAAGAAATAGACTAACAGCAACTCTTTTTTATGGTTTAGTTGGTAAACTCTTTGCATTATTCTATATATGTGAATTTTTATATTTATATTTTGAGTTATTTTCGAAGTCCTATTCAAGGGTTCCATCTGTCTGAAAGAGGCAAACAAAACTGTCAAAAACACCCAAGCAACATTATTATCTTAATTTTCAAACATTTCTGAAAATTGTTTTTTGGCCTGTACATCAAAAACTAAATCTAAAAAAAAAAAAAAAAGTGCTTTTAGGTACTAAGAGTTATTACTGCTTTTTCAAGGACATTAATGTTTGTTTAGGCTATGTAGACACACTGACAGACTATATACATACCCTAATATTTAGACAGGCTAAGACATTGTAGAAGCATAAATGAAATTAATTTTCTCCCCGTCTCATAAAAATTCCTTTGTTGGTGCCAGTATCATCATAATTGTTTGTATGCCATATTATGTGCCATATTACTGCCCCAGAAATAGCTACACAAAAAAGAGATCACTACACTTTACAAAGAACAACTTCTAGAATCTTTATCCTAACATTTCCTGGCATCATTTGATATGCTTGGCTGGACCTGAGTAAAAATAAATTATCACTTTAAGTTTGAAGGTGTACTTTTGTAGTGGATTAAAATTCATGCATCTTTTCATTTTGTGACTGCTTCAGGGTTTCTTTTTAGGCAGCTTCAAAAAGTGGAAAATATATGTACTTTTTTAATGCTGAGATGCCTTTTTAAGCTCAACAAATATGAGTCACAATGTGCTCCAAGGGAAACAAAAAAGGAGCACATTAAAACCTGTCCTTTGTATGAAGAAAATGAACCTCTGAAACAGACATTTCCACATTTCCAGGACAAATTCATCACTATCACAAGCAGAATTTTTAAACATTCTTAGTAAGTTTGTGGGGAAAGTAAAGCATCTATAGAAAAAATTCCCACCTTGTCTCCAGTTTAAGTATCACTTTGCTAAACATCTAACTCATTATTAGGATCTGATTACTTAGAAAGCCTATATAGGCATTGATTTCATCAACAGAAAATTTATTATTTCATTATCATTCAGCAGAATTACTGAGATATCCAATTTGAAAAGGCCTACAGTCTTTGTTTAGAATGTAATTCTGAGCATAATGTTGTCATCTGGGCCTACACAAGGAAATTTGTTCAGGACAATTGTGACATAGTTTAAATAGCTCCTAGAATCTTCATTTATTTTGTTACTAGCGTGATTTTTCACTGTAGTAGTTACATCAGTACAGCTCCTGTTCTGGTTCTGCCCCAGTACCAGAACAGAGTTTAGTTCTATGAATTTACCAGAATATGTCACTCCAGCACAAAATCTTTTATGTAGAAGTTACTGTATCCATAACTGGAAGAGATGCTACTTTAATCAGACTATTATATGAAAGGAACAAAGAATATGATGCATTTTGATGTGTTTTGAGAACCTTGTCACTAACCCACAGATGTTCAATTTATGTCCCACAGAGACACAGATAATTATGCAAGGCACCTGAGAACTAGGGTCAACAATCAAATTCTCTTTTTACAAAATTAAAACCCATTTTCACAATTAGTTTTTGGAAACATTTGGGAAGGCAGACAGGTCGTATTCAGTAGGGATTCATGTACATTCAGCAAAGTATTAAGGTCTGTAATGAGCAATTTTGAAGGACCAGACAACTGGTAAATAGATAGGGAAGGTAAATCCCTATAACAATTTCTAAGTGAATAAAACTTCCAAAATTCTTCTATGCAATAAAACTTTTAATGGTAACTAATAAAAATATTTTGCTTTTTCAGCAGAAGAGATGGAAGGTTATCATTAAATTTTTTTACAACACTTTTTAGAAACAGAATTCAAAATGGTAGTCCAAAGGCCATTTTACATCAGTAGGAAGAGCTAAGTCCCCAGAATTTACACAAACAAATAAATAAATAAATAATAGAAAATACTATTAAATTCTTACCACTACTCAAGACTGGTCTAAGTACTGGTCAAGCAGACAGTAGGATTGTCTCTGATTTAAAGAGCTCATAATATACAAGGTCTTCAGAAGAATCAAGAATAGATGGAATAGATATCTCACAACCACAGCAAGAGGGCAGAACTCTAACATGATGTAAAAAACAAACAAAAAAAAAACACAAAAAAAAACCCCAACATTCTGAGGGTCTGACTACATTAAATGATACTTAGTTTTGTTTGATTACTGATGGGATGCTTCTAGGAAAATATTTAGCAAGACACTAGCACAGAGTCTTTCTGAAGCATTTCCTTTCAGCAGAGTTGATGTACAACAGCTACACAGTACAGAAGAATTCCCATTGCTGCACATCTAATATCAATTATGAACCCACAATTTAGATGGATAAAAACCTTAAGAAATTCCCAAAAGCATAATTAATAAAATAAAATTTAAAAATACCTTTGTAATTACCATGTTTCAATTCTCAGGAAAATAAGCTGCCTTAAATAGAATCACATGACACAAATTGCAGTCTACAAACTCCAATGAAAAAGCGTTGTTTACCACGGTCAAGATGCCTGACCCTATTGTATCTCAGCTGCCAGTAGCACACAGACAGCTCACATAATTTAGCTGAGACCAATTCTTTGGTCTAGCAGGGTATCTCCATGTTACTTTCCCATCATCTTCATAGATCATGCATGACCTTTTGCTATTTCTCTAAGAACTACTTATAAAATATAACAACACATAACTTAAATGTGCAAGTGTTTAATACAACAATTACAGGTCTGGCCAAGCAAAATTCTCAGTGCTGTAGTCATGAAATACATGAGTGGGCATCATAAATCTACAATAAATCCTCTATGATGGGATGTGCAAATAAACTCAGAACAAACACAAAATCCTCTGAAATTGAGAGATTCAAAGTCAATGAGGCTTTTGGATAATAGTATAGTAGTTTAATGTTCTGATTTTATAAATGTTGAATAGCAGAACAGGGAGAGAACTTGCTCCCGACTAATACATTATCCCAAGTGCAATGAAACAGAACTGACAGATATGAAAGAAAGTCATGATGATAACTTCCACAGACCTATTGCTTTTTTCTTACTAAAAGAAAAATAACACTGCTTTTCAGGGAAAACCAGTTGCATATAGCTGTATTTTAACAAGGTTCAACGTAGTTTTACTAGCTGCAATAAAATACTCTGCTCTGTACATCAGACAGTCATTTAGGGCCTACTCCATTGTAGCTCATTAAAGATTTCTACTGATTTCTGTATAGGAGCTGAGATTTTTATAAGTATAAAAGAAATAATTTCAGTTTGCACAGGTGCAAACTACAGTACAAGGTAGGAAAAAATAAAATTGGGAGAAATGTATCCTTTTAGAGCATAAATAACAATTTAAAAGGTTAATCTAGTAACACTGTGCAGATAGCTGTTAAATGAGACCTTCTCTGAGTTGCTGAACATGAGGAGCACTATGGAAAAGTCCAGGACTTGTCCCTCCATGCTCTAGGAGATTGCAGTGTCAGATTACAGGACAAACTTTATTTCAGTGGCTCAAAAAGCACTGAACTCCTCTTTTATTTTTTTATATCACCTTGATAATGGTATCTCTACAATAAGCTATTTCAACACCCTGTCATCTTCTTTTATACATACCATATATGTTAAAAAGACATAAGTTAACTCACATTCTATGCTTGCTACAAGAGCTACTTCCAAATTTCCATTACAAAGTGCCAACCACATAATGATGGCACCTTTTACTTCTGGTGCATATTGGTCTCCTTCCATAAGAGTCTTGCGGCATGAGGTGTGGGCTAGAAATTCACCACAGATCACAGAATCATAAAATCATGCAGGTCAGAAAATACCCGCTGATTCCACCTAGTCCAGCCTCCTGTACTCTAACAAGTACATCCAGTTAGAGCAGCAACTGACCCACATTTTTCTTAGCCTTTTTCTTTTGCTATCAATGCATTACACACCCCTTTCTTTTTCAGCTCCAGCTAAGCTTTGAATTTCCTAATTCTATCCCTGCAGGCTGAGGCACTGTCTCTGTATTTCTCCTGGGTAGCTCATTGCTGCTTCCATTTTCTCTGCACCTCCTCTTGCGTTTAAGCTCAATCAGGAGTTCCTCACTTATCAATGCTGGCCTTCTGCCATGCTTGCTTGACTTTCTAAACACTGCCATAGACTGTTTTTCTGCTTTGAGGAGGTTGTCTTTGAATATCAACCAGCTGCCCTGTGTCCCTTTGACCCTCCAGGGCAGTCTTCTGCTAAGCCTGTCAAGAAGATCCCAGAGTCAGCCAAAACCTGCTTACCTAAAATCCAAGCTTGTGATCTTGCTCTATCTTACATGATTTTAAAATGCAGTCTCACGGTTACTGCAGGGAAGGCTTCCCTTGCCCTTTACATCCTTGACCAGTTCTTCCTTGTTTTTGAG
>NW_010246812.1:24404-44622 GCF_000690775.1 Eurypyga helias
CTCCCCTACTCAGCTCATGATTCATCTGCCTCAAGTAACTGCCTTCTGCTTGCATCAAAGCCTATTATGCTCCAAACAGATTTTCAGGTAGCTGGTCTCCTGTGGATACAACAGCCTGTGCCTTCCCAAAAAAAAAAATTTATTTCTCTTTCACCAACACTGAATCTCAGTGTGTACAATACAACCACTATAACCACTTTCAAATGGGGCAGTATTAACAGCTGTTTGTCTCTGCAACACTGCTCCTCAACTGAAGGATATACCTATGTCATCTCCTGAGAGTTTCAGATAAGATCCTACCATTAGGAGTGAATTGAATGATCAGCATAGCAGAGTGGAGAATAAGTATGGTGCTTTTTTATTTTCCACTGGCTTTCCCTGCTTATCTTCCTGCTTTGGTTGGTACAGTGTAACTATGCTCTGACACAAGAAGCTATGACTAACAGCCGTAGTACTTTCTCATCAGCTTGACCCTCTAACTCATAACCACACAGAGGTAAGCAAGTTGCCCTATTTCACTGCAGTTTCAAAAAGTGCAACAACAACAATTCAGGAAAATAAACATCATAGGAAATTGTTACCTTTGCTTTTAGAAGCAATCAAAACAAACTCTATTTGCTCACAAAATTTTTTGAACAGCATAAACGAGACTTGCAAGCCACACAATCTTTCTCATTCTTTTCAGCTCAAATAAGGAACGTCTTTCACTTCTCATTCCTCTTATCTCTTCATGATGTAGTGACTTTTTCCTCCTTCGTGCTTAGGCAGTGGAATTGAATGCTGATGACAAAAAACTGGGTGCAACACTAGACAGTAACCTTTAGTCTGATTCCCTGAGCTACTACCTACCCAACTCAGGCTATTTTTACTGCCAGGTAAGCCAAATTTGCCAAACTGCCATGGCCCTTTATACAGATGTGCTAGGCTTATCAGGTTATTCTGTCATTCTTTACCAGTGATAAATAAACAAACATGATTGGGTTTGGGGGACTAGAAAAATAAAAATTTCCTAACAATTCTGACTAATGCGTTTTGTCTTTTTGGAAGAGGTAACAGCAGTCTCACAACCAAATTCTACTGAATTTTTTTTGTTCAGGAGAAAGACATCTTAAAAATAATACCACGATATTTTCAACTACCTTTACCTGAAAGCCCAACAAATAGCTATGAGAAAAATTTTAAAGCTCCTTATACAATGACATGGGCTTCCTAGCTTTCCAAAAAATGATACTATTAAGAGATGATCATCATACCAATCTAATAGAGCAACTCATAATTTATAGATGAAGATTCAGTAGAAGGCACACATTAGAAACAAGGGTCAGATCCAGCTTTCTCAAAACAAAACAAAAGCAAAACACATTAAAAAAAAAAAGTCTCCATTGTCTTGATTTACAAAATCACTGATCACACAAAGTTGGTAAAATTGCTAGAGATGTGCAAAAGTGTAGAAAGATTTGTAAACAAATTTAAAATCTTTGGGATTAAGAAGTGAATGTGGCATCTTAATCCAAGTATCCAATTAGTAAAGTGTATCTCATTACTTAATGTTAAATTTAGAGAATAAACCCTTTTTTATTGTTTCCAGTCATTGTCATGTTAGCTGCACAAACTTAGATGGGTAAACTGGCTCAATTTCTAAAATTTTAAATTCCAATGAAGTATAAAAATATTGGGATTATTAAGTTTGTGGGGTTTTTGTCTTTTTTTTTCTTTGGGGTTTTGTTTGTTTGTTTGTTTGTTTTTTAAATTCATATTCCAAAATTAAGCATTGGAACCACTTTGAACACATTTTCAGCCATAAAGCCATGAATCTGTTTTTAGCCAAAATAACTGACATTTCACTTCTCCACTCTGCCAATCAAGTCAAGTGAGTTTTTATGCATTTTAGAGACAACGCAGTCTAATATCATGTGGAAGTTAGAGTTGGGAGCACTGCAGGTCTATTCAATTCTTGATCTTTCTTAGGCCAATTTCACATGTTTAACAACTAGGGTTCAACCAGGATCTCATTTCACATGGTCATAGTACAACCAAAGTCAGTGTAGTTCTGATGGCAATGGATGGAGGAATGGACAGGAGGGTGAAAGTGAGTGGTACACCAAAGGAAGCACAAAGCATACTTCATAAGGTAGAGCAACTCCTGATTTCACAATGCTAACGCACCAAGTTATGGTGTTTACATGGACTTTAAAGTCTACCTTTCAATGACTGCATAATGGAGTAAGTGGAACAAAACCGTCTTTTGCAAAAGAAGAAAGCCCCCAAAATCATACTGTGCTACAGTAAGATAAAGAAAAATTACAATATGGTCAGCATGTCATGTGTTCTTTCTATAAATTCATCAAATACTACCTGAAATACTGTTGATTTTTTTTTTTTTTTTTTTTAATTCAAAGCCAGTGTGGAAGGCTATTCCAGAACTTAATTCTAACAGCAATAGAAGCATATTCTAATTTCCAGTCTGAATGCATTTATGCTTAACTATATCAGTTTGATTCCATAGAGTTATTATTTTTAATATAAAATAATTATTCTCCCACATTTAATGCCTACAAATTTTCAATAACAGCAGCCATTTTCCCTCTCAACCTTTATTTTGCTACACTAAAGAAGCCAAGATCTTTTTACGTCCTCCTTATTGTCAATAAGACTAGTCTTTCATTCCCATCATATTAGTAGCACTTTTCCACAACTGCTTCTGTTTCCCTGCCTGTTTCTAAATGGGCACACAACTAGTACTGACAAATTATTTTCTTAAAGAAGTTAATAAAATGTTCCAGTAACATTAAAAACAAAACAAAACAAAACAACATACTAACAGTTCTGCACAGGGCTCGTGCATCATATTTGGAAATTACATTCAGACATGTGGATTTTTAGTATAATCTCCTAAGCAAATCTCAGAATACACTCAATTCAAGTATAGCTGCCAGTCTTGGCAAAATTCAGCAAAGCAAAACAAAACAATCCAGAAAAACAGAAGAAGGAAAAAAAAAAAGTCGAAATGACACTGCTAATATGAGCCAGCAGAACTCGAGTATGCCACTGACCTCCTAAACACCCACCCCTCCTATGACAGTCCTACCTCACACCCTCCTCCCTAGGATATCATATAGCCAATACAGTATTCGTAGTTTCCTGTGAGTGCTATATGAATCACCTAAGAATAAAAACTATTTTTCTTCTACTACTGACTGGTTCTGCAAAAATAGATCCCCATATAATTCCGGGGATCTGGTCTATAGGTCAAGAGTTAAGATGCAGGTTCAAGCGTGTGCACAGCTATTACACATTCTACAGAGTTTCCTGTTAAACTACAATGGAAGATTATGTTGAGAAAAGACTTTCTTGAAAATGGGAAATAGCTATTGTTTAACAGAAAAGACTTTTAAATTTCATGTAAGACAAGTGTACAATGGTCCCATTAACAGACTGTGAGGAGTAACACTGCTCTTCTACTTGAAAATTATTTAGGAATTATCATTTGCACGGTATGAAATTCTGCCAGATACGTCCCTGAGAAATAAATTTTAAAAGTTATGCCTTAATTAAGCTATATTCCTCCCGATTGGCCTTCTTCCCTGCAGTCTTAGACAGGACAGTATTTGTTTGCCTCTAATGTTGAACCTAGGCCTGAAGCAGCTCAGGATTCTTTGACAACACTTTGTATCTCTTCTGTATTTACCACGTATGTATCAGAAGACAGCTGAACAATTTAATCTCCACTTTCAGAAAGATTGTACAGGATTTCCTATTGTTTAACAGCATACGTGAGTATTACTAGGCTAAGATTATAAAAAGGAGTTTGAAGAAAATATATTTTAATTAACACTGATTACAATTTAAGACATGATGCAAAAGCATGAATATAAATTACAATTCATATGCAGAACTGTCCTTTGCTAAGTACAAATAATATACACAGAAAAATATTACAAGAGAAACACATATCACACCTTAGCTACTATACAAAGTTAAGGACATCAAACTAACCTTTCTGGTTCCTTATGCCATCTTAATTCAATTAAATGAGAACAAAACTAAGATGAGGATTACATTTGCAAAGACATTTAGCATCATTAACAGTGTCTGACAGAGAGCTTTTTTCCTTTTGCTATTTCCTTAAAGAGAAAACAGGAGCATGGTCTTTGAAGCTTTCTATTTCTTAAAACAGAAAGGATAGTATTTAATAGTGAAAGCAGGTACAACAAAATTTTAAAAAATAAACAGCTTATGAATTCTATTGATAAGGAACTCACCTGACATTATACCTGCTTTTTTCCACAGTGGCATTAACACACATTACCAAAAGAAAACTGAAACAGTGCATATTTTTATATTTTTACTGCAACAATCTAGCAGTGCCATTACCTTTTTTGTTGTTAAAACAAAATAAAAACTTCCTCTCTTCCATTGATGTCCTCTAAAAAGGACTGCAGAATGAAACCCAGATTTACATTAAATTGGGACAAATTTCATCCCTTCATGGGTACAACAAAAAATGTTCTTAAAACACATAACTATGACTGCATGATAAACTATCACAAGTACACACAGCAAGCTAGCTACTCCACCGTGCGGGCACTCCCAAAGAGAGCTAATGTACTTCAACCTGTGCACCAAAGTGACATATCTAAATCACCCCTTCTAGGAAAAAGCAGTATGTATGAGGAGCAGGCCTACTGAGCTGCACAAAAAAACCCCCTGAGATCACAGCACTGAAACAGAGCTGTACTGGAAACTGTCTGCAAGGAACCCGTCTCAGACACAGCTTCTCCAAGCATCTAAAGACAGTTGTGCAAACAAAAAGAATCCTGTTAAATACACTTAGTGTGAACAGAAACTTAAAGCACCACCACCAACAACTGCAAAACAAAAAAACGACCAACCAACCAAACAAACAAAACCCCTAAATGATAGCCACAAACCACAGTATCCACACAACTACCAGTCACTGAAATTAACAGTGTAATTTTTTACTAGAGTGGAAAGAGCTGATAAAGGCTCCAGAAAAAAAAAAAAAAGAAAACAAAAGAAAAAAAGAAAACTTGATCTTTACCCTTAACAATTAAACTAGTTACAAGTCTGAAATGGAAGCAATATATCTTTATTTACACCATTTTTCTCTTACTGGCTTATCATGGATTCTATAGAACATCTATCTGCATATCTTGTTAGCAGTACCCAGCACATTGTCTACAGAGAGCTTTCCTCAGTGTCACCTTCCACACATGAATCCAATGCTAGCTCTTATTTTCCTCTTATACTGAACAGCTTAATTTCTATCGTGTTTTTCCCATTTGATGGATTCCTGTAGAAACCATACTTATAACCCAGATACTTTGAATTAATTGACATTCTAAGAGAACAGAGACAAATAAGAAACATCAAATAATTTCCTTTTATATTGTGTGCTGTTGTCTCTATCCTCATATTGCTGCTCAATTCTTACAGAGTATGTTGTATATTATGTAATATCTATGTGTATTTGATCATGCTGTAAACACCCTGTAAAAACCTCATAGCACTTGGTCAGGTAAATCTGTTCTTCAGAAGGTTCAGAGTCAAGCTGGTGACAGTGCCCCCTGCCCCCACCTGAAAAAAACTTCAGAAATGTCTAATGGATACTTAAAGTTATCTTGCCACACTTACATTACAAGTTGAAGAATTATTTGTTGTTATCTTATGTGAAAATACAGTACCATAATAAGAAAATTCTGGCTTTTGATTCTCTTTAGACATTTCAACTGGCTGTACTGTGTATTTTCAGACTTGCCAGGCATTCCTCATTACAGCAATCACTGAATTAGATTTCATTTCCACTGATAATTAAAACCTATTACAAAATTCATATTCCAGTTAGCATTGCCTACAGTGTTCACAGAGAAATGTCTGACCTAAATATAGTACATACAACCTAGGTTCTAGGAAATTGACGCCACCGGCTGTCTGAAAAGCACTACTCTGTATTGCCCAACTCTCCCCACCCATTCCTGCCCCTATCCTTTACTCTTCCTTCACTGTAGGCGTTTGTCTCCTGTGAAAATAGAGGTTGACAGGGAAGGTCATTGTGACCAATTTTAGGTCTCAGCATACAAATGTGCCTTTTAGCTGTTGGCACCACAAACAGTGACCATGTTGTATTATTGATAAATCCTTGAAAAGACTCTAATGTATCTTCATTTCAGAAAACACCTGCCTTCAAGGTTGCTCTGAGAAAATAAGCAGCCAGAATGCTGAAGAATTCTCTAAGTTGGCATTCTCCTGAAGATAATAACACTTCTATTAGAATCACTCTGCTACGCTGTATTGATCTCATCAGGGAGGCCACTGCAGGTCTAATATGAACAGAGCAGTTTTAGAATTAATCACAGGGGTTTTTATTACGGTTCATAGGGCTCCTCATTCAAATGGCATCGTTTGCAATATTTATGGCCTAGATTGGTTGCCATTATTAAGTGCAAGTGTGCCACATGGTGTCTGGCCTGCTGTGTTAAAACACAAAGTCATTCTTCAAAAGTAAATCTTATCTAAACTATGCACAAAAAGCCAATTACTTTTTGATTTACATTTTAATTTCACATTCAGCTTTCCCTTTATATACAAAAACCTTACTTAATCTTTGTTTTGGATTAACTAGCACAGGCATACAAGGTACACTTCATAGTTTTAAGTAGACTGTTACAGAATATTAATTCACTCTGCTCAGAAAGATATATATTTGGTCAATGACAAGCTACAATTTTTCCATGAGAAGCAAATGAAAAGGTGGAAGAAATACAGAATCTTGGAAAGTGGACTTGCCACTGATCTTCAAGATAAAACTGACTTGCTAAGGCCTTCAACTAAGACTGTGTATTTGAAAATGAGAAAAGTGCTTGCAAATGTTATAACAAGCCCTCACAGACCAGTTCCAGTATAGCTGTTTAATTTCCATGCTCCCCACTTTCGCTTCAAATCTTCTTTGACACTTCACCTATGCTCAGATCATTCCTAAAATCTCAAGTCTTTTCTTGTCATGATGGTGACAGAAGCTTGATCTGAACAAAGTTGAATGAGTATATGCAGTCCTGATGCTAAGTTAATAAAATATTTGAAGTCCTAGGAAAATGTTTGTGTGTGGGTTTTGTAGTTTTTTGGTTTGGTTTAAACCAGCAAGAACCTTAAACAGCACTCTCCTTTGCCATCCAAATGGCATCCAAATGGCAAAGGACCATCCAAATGCCACGATGGTCAAGTGAGCTCCAGGAGTCTCCAAGCATGGTAAACAGAGAATTAAGCCCTATCAAGCACACTCAATTTGTTTTACATTTATAGCCCTATGATAGGGTTAGCTAACTTATCCACATGTTCTTAAAATCATCCCCTACAAAAGCAGCAAAAAGAATGCTGTAAACGGTAGGACTAGGAGGCGACGGAGACCAGTCAGACCTCTTGTTGTTGACCAAGGGAAAGGATAGTGGTTTTGCCACTGACTGAACACCTTCTCCATCTCACATAACCCCTTTGAGGTAAGCAAGAGCTGCACCTTTCTTTGTGGAAATTATACAAATTAGTAACCTTTGCATAGGTTTCCATGCTGGCAAAGCAAACTCTATAAAGACTCGATTATAATGAGAGATGAAACATTCAAAATGCCTCTCTTCACCACCACAGCTTCTCTGGGATGAATAGTTGAGACATTTCAGGAAGAGAATGGTCCACTAATGATGTAAAGAACAGCCACACACAGACAGAAGAGGCCGCACCTACCTTTACGCAGCGAAAGGCAGCCGCAGAGGCTGCCAGGGCTCTGAGGGCAGCCTGAGCCCTCCCCTGCTCCATGATGCCCCACAGAGCCTCAGGGGCGCAAGCTAGGCTATGGCTCCGGCCTAAGCCACTGCGTAGCACTACTGGTGCCTGGCCTGGCTTCCTGAGTAACCCCGGGCTGGGGCCTGTAGTAGGACAGGGCCCCTTCAAGCACAGCTGCTGCCTTGCTGCTCGAAGGGGTGTTCCTTGTCCTGACCAAGCAGCTGGGATCCAAGGCCGGGATCCAAGGCTGATCTGCAAAGACTAATTTGAATGCTTTCGTCAAAAAACACGCTGAGGTTTGGGGAAGCTTTTTAGCTGCATTTCTTCTAAGCAAAGCAGGCCTTATCTTGAGACCACACCTATGCATCACCGTGATTTCCCAGGTGCATATTTAGGCTAAATCAAAACAGCAATTGCATTGTATACAAACAGGGTCTTCCCTCTTTCACCGAATCCTTTTTGTCCTATAGAAACGTATCCATGCTACCCTCTGATTTTCCTCCTTTGCCTCTTTTACCACTTTCTTCTTTATTTACTAATCAGAAATATGACTGAAAACATTTAACTTTTGGCATGGTTTGATTCTGAATATAAACCTTACTATATAAACCCCCAAACCCAGAGTTTACACTGATGATTCCATCACATCCTGGTCACTCTCAACTGCATAGTGGCACAGGTTTGGAGAACTGGCATATGAGGTTTTCATCATCAACCCTGATTAAGTATGTTGATGATTTTTGTCCTACAGCTCAGTCCATTGAATTTTTAGTGAGTTTTGGACAAGAAAACTGCACTGACCTTTGCAAGGCTGTTTAAGGAATATAAACACAAATTTCCCATTAAATCTAATCATTAACCTATAATAAAAAGAATAAGAATTGCTTGTCTAAATATCTCTTCTGACTTTAAAATCTCTCCTATTTCCTTAACTCTATTTGCAAGAAAGCCTTCATTATGACATTAATTTCATTTGAGGGACTAATTATATGTGGTAAGCACATACCTAAATGCTTTGAAGGATGGAAATACATTTAATGAATAATTGTATTTATCTGCTTAGTCAATGCAGAAGAACACGTATCCTGCTCCATGCTGTTTTTCCTGAAACACGAGTTATGAAGCAGTACTACAGAAAAGACAAAATAAAATGAGTTGACAAATGCATCCCAATCCTATTAAGACTGTGAGATATATGGTTACAAGCTCTTAATTCTGTAGAAAAAACAATGCCAAGTTCTGCTGAGAAGCATCTGTTTTCTAGTCACCACCTATTCACAGCAGTCCCTGCCTCAATTCAGTCCTTCCAAGTTTCTGCTCTGAATGATCTCCACATATTTTTGGATTCTTCTAGGATAAATGACCTGAGAATCAAAATAAACTCTGACTTTTACAATAGTATCATATGCTTGAATACACACACATACACTTATTTTCACTTTTAACTTGTACTGGCCCATTCATAACTTCCCTAAACAACCCACACTTTAAACAACTCTCTTAACCACTACCAATGAATACACTGGTAACAAAGAAAGCAGCCCATCTGAATTCCAGCCTGATGCCCCATGACAGCATCACAACATGCTATTAAAGCTGTTTGTTTATATTTTCTATGTATTTTCTACACTTAGTGGCATATTCATATCCTTGTTCATCGCTGCACTTAAAACCCGACCATATAATATATGATATCTCCTAAATATGAACAAAATTAACTGATATTGGAATACAGAGTTCTAAACATCTTTCCTCTCATAATATCCTCAAACATCCACTTATGCTCTTATTTTGATAGCTACTAAAACAATGTTGCTTTTTTTTATCTCTTATTTAAACAACTACTTATTTTCTGTGTATCAGAAGTTCTGAAAATAAGCACTTGGATCACAGCACCATCTTGTTTACCCATCCTTACCAATCAGGCTCCTGAAATAACATATTGACTATCATTCTTACCTATGACAGGTTCAAATCCAAGTCTCCTGGAGTGAAAGATTAGGAAGTTAATCCATTTTGAAACCTTGCTGCAAGATATTAATGCTTTAAAAAACAGAAGTGATTGATGAATATTCTTCAGGTCAAATAAAATCAGAGTGCTAAGAAGAACTATCCAGTTTTCAGTTCCAACAAACATTGTATGAAAAAAAAACGAAACAATAAAATAGGGTGCCAAAATTGAACCAGTGTGAATTTACATATTATTACTTGTTGATGTCCACTCTAAGTAGATATTACAGTATAAGTCAGTTATAAATGTATAATAAAGCTTTAAATAAGTTTTACATTATCTACTATATTATGTTTTGGGGGACACAGCTCTGATAACAGCACTGTTTTCAATACTTTTCCTAATATAATTTTCAGTAATTTGCAGATTCTTCTGCAAATGTATATATTTCAACAAATACAGTGCGTATATCTTGATACACACATATGTTAATGCAGTACCTTTTCCACCATTAAATCCATCTTTCTCATATGGATATATGAAAATACAGCCTTCTTAAAACCACTAAGCACCATATTCAGTACCTGAATTTCTTTTTTCAAGTTCTTTTGGATTTATGCATGTTTTTAACTGCAATTGCCTATGCAATACTGTTCAAGTGGTAGTAACTGATTATACACTTGTATTTATGTCATAATTTAGTATTCATTTCAGAAGTGTAATTCAGATTCACTTACATGTAGTTGCCCAGCTAAAGGGAATGAGACTAACTGATACATGAAAGGGGTGACACTTGAGGTACTATGGGAATTCCCAAAATAGATATAACCAGAAAACATCTCCAGAGGACATCAGGAAGGGCTGTGTATTTCAGGCTGAATACATTGAAACTGTCCAGAGAATATAACACAGGGCAGCACGCCTTACTGGGGCAAATTACCAAATTCCACCCAAGATGCAAGTATTCTCTGTACTTGAGATGCCTATTAGAGATTTAAGACATACACTACCTAGGAGATGCTGCTATGCTTCCTGTAGCTTTCTGAAGGGAAAAGGACAGTGAAGTCAGCAGGCAGGAATTCCTGAAGAACAGAAAAAAAGAAATAAAAGACAAAGCTTTTTCTTATACCAAGTTTTAAATAATGCTGCACTGAAACTGAATATATTTTCACAGAATTTTATTAAACAATTAAACAACAAGAAGTTGGCAACCAAGAAGCCCAACTTAAAGTAGAAGTCCTAGAAGAAAGATCTCTCTAGGAAGAAGTGAGCCTCATGAATGAGGTTATGATGTGATGGAAACTCTTGCTGTAAAAGCCAAATTCTCAATGACCTTGGGCCCCCAGTTACTTAAAGGCTATGCAGACTTTTGCAGATAGTGACCAGCACCATTAATTTTACTGTTTATCTCACAATACAAAGCATGCACCAACAGCCTACTAATGCATAGCAGCTGTGACACAGCAGTAAGTGTGAATGGCACTGCCTCTAATAGAGAGCTAATCTCCCTATATTGTATATTTGCTTAGGAATCCTTATTAGTGTAAAAACATTAAAGATAAGCACCAGGAATGTTGTTACTGTTTGTGAAATATGACTCTGCTATAAAAAAGCATTTGCTGTATAGGTTGACCCAGATGATACAGTACTATAGAACCAATCTAAAGAAAAGGTATGTCACCATTTTTCCTTGAGGTTATTTTATAGGTAAAATGGTAAAAAACTTCAGAACAATTATAGAGGCCTCCCCCCCAGCCCCGCCCAACCCCCACCCCCAATACTTTCTTAATTTTAGCATTATATATGCCTAGAAATGGCAGGTTACTTCCTTAGCTTGAGTAAATCCATATAGCTCTGTAGGCTATAATGATTTTCAAATCACTAAGCAAAAATTACTTTTAGGCAGAAGCTGACAGGCAAAAATCAACCCCTCATGGATTTGTTTTTATTTTACTGTTGCTGAAAAGTAGTGGGAACTTAACAGTAACAACTGTATAAATATGGCAGATACACACAACTTCTCTTGCACTGAGATACCCTAAAACAGCACAAGGTGCTGAAACTCCATCTAGCATAGCTGTGACTTACAAGAAGTTCACAGGTAACAGCATCATACTATGAGGAATTACCAACAGTACAGTAATTTTTAAGTAGGAACACATTCAATATATATTTCTAACTCTCAGCAAAGCTTGTTAGCTCAGACATTGCGGCAGAATAACAAAGAATCCCAATCTAAGCTGAGTCACAAAAAATCAGAACAAGTATCTTCCCAGAACTTTTGGGTTTGCAAGCACACCAAGAACAAGCCTGGTTTTGCTCACTGTTACCAAACACACTCCTATGGCTCTGAAAATGTGACAAGGAAATGGTCTGAATCCTGCAAGTATCATAAACTTTTAAAGTATTAAAGCTCTCTGATCCTAGGCACTGTTAAAACCCATAACGAAAAGGCAAGGATGAGCAGATCTGCTGAAACATGTTTAAAGATGCACGTATATGCCAGTGCAATGATTAGGTATTTCCCCTGACAGTGTTAGCTGTAAACCAGCTCTGTAGCTTTCAATAGCTCAGGATGCACAACCATCTAAACAATTTAGGCATAACAGGTACTATCACAATCAGCCCAGGTCAACAGTGACACACACACACAGAGTTGCTGGGAAACTATAAGCAGCTGGGAAAATGAAGAGCCTTCCCAAAACACCAGTACCACTAACACTGCTTTGTCTGGACTGGCTAACACATGCTGTCCCCTGCTGTTCTTGCGTGTACTTCAAGATCCCATAACTGAAACCCTGTTTAGCAAAACACCACCACCAGCCCCACACACATGAAAATACCTGGACTTAAGGTTTTCAGATGTGCAGTTAACCCCCAGTTTGTTCCCAGCAATGGTGTTTCAAGAAAAATAAAAAATACTATAGTAATGAGAATCACATGGATACATCACATTCTTCCATGAGCTATTTAGCTTTGATTTTCATTAAAAAAAAAAAAAAAAATGTGGACTTCAAAGGCAATGACCACTTCTAGACATATTTCGAGAAGGAAGAAATCCCAAGAATAAGCCATCTCCAGTCAACTGATCATTCATCATTTCAGAAAAACCGTTTTAAACTGCTAGTGATCTATTTGACTAATTCCTTGAACAAAGGAAAGTCATACATGACTGCGTAACAGATACAAAAGGCAGATGATACACGGTCTTCCTTTGGATGGAATCTGATTGCTGGATTTATAAATATGAAAACATATTTTTGTGATACAAGCAAAGGCAAAATGTGACTTAGCCTTCTAGTCTATTTGAAAATGCAAAGCTTTCTCACAGTGAGAAAAGTCTGGACATGCCTTGAATGGAATAATGAACCTATGCCTCAAATCCCTGGAGTATATATCTGATTATATATTTCTAACTCCCATTCAGGGCTTTAATATGGCAGAGATTCACTGGTAATGCATGGACTAACATTCATTTTCATTTTCCTACTGGGAGGTGTTTACTGCAGAGAAACTAACCTTTCTGTATTGTACATTGACATTCTCCTTAATTATTTTTGATTCCCCATACCTTCGTCAAGTCCCTGTGATCTTCATCTAGGGGCTACATCTAAAACCCCAGCTGTCCTTCTTGATCAAAGCGCTGACTGAATACAAATAAAGTCAAATTATGGGATAAACTATTTTCAAAGTTAAATTATAAATAATAGGCAGGAAATGTGTAGTAGGGGAGGTTACACAGCACTTTTTACCTGAAGAATACAGGATGTTTTCTATGTATACTACTCGTTAACAGAGCCAAAACTGAACGGTAAAGATGACCCGATTAAGCCCAAAAATAACAAGTCAGCTTTAGAGGGCTAAGTAGATGGGTAGGGGAATAGTTAGGCATTTTATCTTTGTGAACTCACAGAAAGTTTCAAAACAAAGCTCAACACCTTGGCTTAGAAATTAGATGCACTTTTATTCAGTGTGACAGCCTGCTTGTTTACTTTCCAATGAAGAAATATCCTGGCAAAGATATTTTAATGCTCATGATCGTCCCACAGTTTCCATGTCCAGAAGCTGCTAAGAAAACCTAGGTTCCTGCAGTACAATAACTATATGATACCTCCCCTTTGGCCCACCACACACATTGCCACAGAGCATCAGTGGGACCCAACACATTTACATTAAGAGCACAGACACTATACTGAAGCTGCTTACTGGTTTGGAAATCTCTGTACAGCATGCTCTACTAGACCGCACAGTTGGGCCTGGAATTACTCAGGTTTGATTTATCTGAAGCCACTAAACCCATGGTGTTCATTACCCTGAGTACCTATCATCCAAGCTGAACGTTAAGATGTTTCTACATCAAACCAACTCTCAGTCAAGCACAAACTGGTAAGTCTCCACTCCTTGTAAGGGAGCTACATGTTTCTACCAGATACAGGTTTGGTGCTGCTGCTGTAATTATTAGATCTTCTTTACATATTCCCCAATTCACTCACAACCCAACCCTATTTCAGAAATCAATTATCATGTCCTAACACAAATTTCTAATTACTAGAGAATTGTTATACTCCACCTAGTCTTCCTGACAACAGTACCACACCTACTTAATTTCAGCTGCCTGTACTTCTCTGGTAGAATGAAAAGAATTCACACACAAGAAATGCTGTGCCTATTTAGTGCCTAGCTGCATATGTCAAATTATCAACTGCCAATTCATGCTGGTTGAATTCCTTTCATCAGTGATAATGAATCTCTTCTGTTATCATATGGTTACACATCAGGTGTCTGACTATACTTTTGACCTCTGAAAAATTATCTTAAGAGCTATTTTCTGAGGTTTTAGATATGGAGAAATTCAACATTTAAAATTATTGCTGCCCACCATTATCTGTTTTGCATACACATTCAGCAGGCTGGGCAAGGAATGTTCACATAGCAGCAGTGGTTTAGTATTTTTAAACTATTTCTATTATTGATTTAACCACTTGAAGCTGCTTGAAGCAGAGTTCCTGTCACAGCTGTTAATGCAAAAGGCATTAGGGAAAATCCCCACTGTGAAGGTGTGCAAAAATGTTCACACATAAAATGGTGAGATTTCACTTTTCTTCAGCATCATGTACAACTGAAAATACCCATTTTTATTCAGCACAGTTAGATAAAAAACATGAAAAGGGAAAAGTGACTATTTTCTTTTCCTCATTTACTTTAGTCCTGTCTAAATACCAGATCCTGCAGTCTCCCTAAACTGAGTAGCATTTTTTCATTTCAAGTTGTTCCATTAAAGCTAATTCAACCACTTGCAGATCAGGGCTTTTCAAAGAGAGGAAGGGTATCAGCGTAACTCTGCATGATCAAAAATCCATTAACATGATCCTTAAAAATTAAAAAAGTAGCTTTGCTTGAAGATGGAAGGGACAAGAGCCCACAACAGTGGTACAATAGCTCTTGGCCAATGCAGAGGGTAAACTAGTTTCTTAATGAAGTTAAATTAAAAATTACTAAATAAATAACTGACAACATGAATCAAGAAGAAAAAAAAACATTTAGCTTTAAGTTTTATCTTCTCTGCAGCTTAAAAGTAATTCTGATTGAGGTTGGATGCAGAGTCATAGTCTGAAAGCTACTACAGAATAGCTCCATACTTGGCATGTCTTACTTTGAAAACTTAATAGTTAATTAGCTATTCTACAGAAACTCCTATGTAGACAAGGTTCATGAAGGAAATACTTCAAAAAGTGTAATGATTTTCAAATTCACTGATGGGCATTACATCCTTCCCTTATATTTCATGTTAGTGCATCTCTATTCTAAGTGATTATTTCATTGATGCAAACAAAAATTAATATTATTCCCATGAATCAACTTCATTCATTACCTTGACAATGCTGCATGTCAATTCTGTAAACACTTAAATACTAAAAAGTACAAAAATTTGGAATATGGGCAAAAAAGTTCCAAAATATAGGCAATATAAGCCTAAGTATCAAAAAACAATTACTCACCACTCTCAGCACACAAATCCAGATGTATTTCTCTTGTGCAAAATAAGAAAGCAAGGTAATTAACATATGTAAGTGCAAAAAAAAATTTCTGATGGTAAATTTAATGGTTCACTACTAAGCTGCTGGCATGCTTTTTTTAAGCCCAGTTAGTCTATGGGTCCAACCAATATATAAAATGTGCCAATTGCTTCTTTCAAGTACATATCTGGAAGAAGCGTGTATTTGAGGAGAATGATTTTTTTTTCTAGTTGAATCAAAAACAGACAAATGACAAGAAAAAAATAAAATTAACCACAGCAGAAATTAGATAATTACAAAAATTCTTCTAATAACCAGGGAATTCATTATATAGAACTTTGGCTTGTAGAGATCTAAAAGTCCAAGGATACAGCACAAGTTAAACATAAAATTTGTCTGTCTGCATGCAATATTTCAGTGGTGCTGATCAGAAAATATTATTTCTGAAAAGCAGTACGACTTAGATCTATAGTGCAGGAGACAGATGATAACATACCCACTGAACCCATGGCTGTACGGGCGTGCCACTCTTTGACAGTCTTATTGTTGATTATACTCCTTTTCAACTTCAACAAGGAGCAAAATTTAATGAGATCCACCCCGATAGATGTTTGTTCCCTGACACAATCTGTTCTACAGATACAGAAGTTGCTAAATATGATTATTGCCTGAGAATTGAGCAGAAAATAGAAATATTATAACTAAATATGCTAATCTTATGATTCACCTGCTCCCCCCTAAAAATAATGTCAGTGTGAGGCACTATCATTCAAACATCACAAACTCACAAACAGAGAAGCAGAAAACAGTAAATTAATGAGTAGAAAAGAGTGTTTATTCAGTTATATTTGTAGACAGTACATGGATGATACTGCTTTATATCTTTCTCAAACAGTAGTTGGGGTTTTGTCTAAGAAAAAGGTGAAAATTATTACCTAGAGTTGTCAAACAGTTGCATGGGTGTAAATGGGGACAGAACTTTTCATTTCTTTTGGGACCCAAAGCTTAATACTTGTAATAATAAATGTCTGATAATGTACAGAACACAAAATTTTTGGTGTAATTCCTTCTTTCTTTATTTCTTATATAACGTTTCTGAACAGTCTTGTCTCATCCTGTAAACAAAATTAGTCTCTTCTTTTGCAGCTTTGCCCCTCAGAGTAATTTAACTGAAAGACAAGCACATTCTCCTCTGCCCCACTTCCCTCCAGTTACTTCTGATAAATTTAAGGCATTTAACACTCTGCATTAAGCAGGTGTATTTGTCAGTGATCATTCTCCCTGTTGCATTAAATTGCATCCTTTCATTAACAAATGTTGCCAAACTAAACAGCACTCTGACAGCTTCTCATTTCCAAGAATATTAAAGGGTTACATCTCAGAACAATTTTCCTGTTACACATTTAGAGTGAATCTGGCTCAGTTACGTTGTCCCATTCTGGGCTGATGACAAAACCTGAGCTATCCATATGCTTAATTGCACTCATAAATGGAGCTCTTAGCAGTCTGTGGTAGTGAGTGTGTTACAGTTGCTGTTTATGGAATTGTTCTTTAATTCCTTTTTTGTAACGTGAAATAATTTTTCCTAGGACTTGCACACATTCTGATAGAGCATGGTATTTTTCATGAAATTTACTTGGCCTGCAAACAGCAGCAGAAGGGAAAGGGAAAGCAAAGGAGAAATAATGGAATGAGGTAAAGAAAAGGTAACTGTGTACCCAGCCCAAGAGGAGATCATCCTAAGTACGATCTCAGACAAAACCAAGCTCCATAAACAGGGCATCAAGTTATCTGAGCACCCAAGGAAGCTGTGTGGGCCTGTCTGGAAAGAGGTTGTCACAATACCTGCAAATCCCCTGCTAGGGCACATCCCAGCTGCCCAGACTGGACAGCACCCTCAAAGCGGCAGGGAGACAGTTCATCAAACATGAGATCCACACTACCTCCTGGTCTCAACATCACATCAGCAACAGAAGGATTCAGTTTTGGAAAGAAACATGAAGAGGCAGATACAATGATCTTTGTTCACAGAGTGATTCCTTTAAGATAAATTATTCACATCTGGGATAATTCAGTGGGGAGATATACAAATTTATATAGGTACCACAAATTTCAGACCATACAATTTATGCTCAATATTCATTGACATGAAAATCTCTGTTGACTTGTTGCTTGCTCTTTTAATCTCTTCCCTGGTGTACACACAATCTGTAACATTGCCTAAGAAGTTTCTTAAAACAGCCTTTTCACTGACACTTTTAAATTTCATTCCCATTGCAAGTGGGACTCAAATAATTTTGAAATGGCAAAAAAGATTCAACAAGTAATGAAATAAATTATTCACTTCAGCTAAACCGTTATGACTCAGGTTAACAGAAAAAAAAAATGGAAAAACTCATGTTTTGGCTGGGGAAGGCAATCTTAGAAGATACTATTTCTAACTAAATAAAGTGAGCATGACCAGGTGTCTTAAGACACTTTATGAAAATAATTTTTTAAACAGTCGTGTTTGGACAAAGAATTCTAACTCCTGAAAACCAGTCTTTACTGAATTTTTTTCATTTGATTGGAATGTTGCTTTCAAAATTTGGTAAAATTAAAAACCAAAAAATCCTCAAAACAGATCTTCCTTTCTCCCAGCTGTATGTACTGGCCCTCTCCTCCTCATTATACCAACATGGAATTTTGTCAATTTGGATTTTAATGCATTCCTTACAGGTGATTATTTTCTACAGCATTAGTGATTTTTAGAAGCAAGATCTCTGAAAGATCTATAATCTATGGCATATTTGGTTCAGTTACCTATCGCACCACAAGTACCACTTCGCCAGAGGTGATTGGCCAGGACTTTTCTGCATGTATAAACACTAATATTAGCAAAATTCTATTCTTCATTGTATTTCAGCACACCTGACAGGAAAGTTACCCGATACTTGCAAATGGGTTAAAACCCCTCACCCTGTCAGTGCAACTGTGAACTGTGAAAAGGATGTAATGATAGAAAGACCTTCTTTATGCTGCAGGGAAAGTATTTTAATCATTTATACCCTAGTCAATGGGGTTTAAAAGCACTCAGACATGCATTAAAATGTGTCTGAGACAGGAGCTTGAAGTCAATTTTCAATTGATTCTGTCTAGCAAATGCTGCTTAAGTAAGAACCTGAGTCTTTTTTTTTCTTTTTTTTTTTGTGGTTTTTTGTTTGTTTGTTTGGGTTTTTTTGTTTGTGGTTTTTGTTGGGTGGTTTTTTTGTTTTTGTTTTTGTTTTTATTTTTTCTTTCTCTTCCAGAAGGCAAAACCTTAATTAGGAAGATATAATTCTGGCTTACATCTCACAAAGTATGTAATTGCAACATTTCAATAATCATTTTTACATGTGTACCATACCTAAACTAACTAAACTAACTAAACTACAGCTACAAAGAGTTGAGAATTATGTAATACAGTGCAAAAGCTAGGTCATGAAAACCCACAATGTATCATTGTTTCAGTTCAGTCTATTTTACCTTGCAGATTTAATGCTCTTCTATTGAGAAAGAACAAGTTAGGGAGAATCAATTTCATAATTTTAATATATAAAGAAAAAAGAAATCTGGCTACAGCCTGAGAGGTTGGAATTGTATTGATTTTGCTGTTTTTCACAGGAGTCTAATATCAATTCTGTCTGCAATTATTTTGCATTACTAATCAGCTCATTACAAGCCAGGAAGACCATGTTAGTTTATGGTACAACACACCAGTGGTTCATTTGCCAATACCAATAAAATTTGACAATGTATCAGGTAAATTTTTATCATTTACAATATCTGTACCAGCTAATCTGCAGCTCTGCTTTATTGGGAATGACATAGGAACCAGAGACGGTAAAACCATGTTGCACATGAGGAAACACAACATTTACAAATAAGCAAATATCTTTTGGATTGTAAATGAAGCATCTGTAGAGCTACAAAGAATATTCACTTAAAGATGTTATATTCAACTAGTAGCCTGGTTTTAGTTGTAATACTATATATCTTAATTCTGTGTCCATAACATGCAAAACTCAGGAACAGCCACTGGAATGATCATGAATAGAAATACCAAGATTGTTAGCAATAAAAATATGACCTATGACACTTCAGGAGCCATATGGTAGGACTCCTCAAGAGCCACAAATCTTTCAGAACATTACATTACAAAACTGTAAGCAGCATCTTATGATAGTTGGATAAATTTAAAATTTCTTTGCAAATGTATAATCCATACAGTCCTGTTGGGTTTTGAAGCTTCAGGCATACTTCAAATATGTTAAAATTTTCAATTTTTTTTTTCCTGCAGTACTATTTTCTGCATAATAAAGTATGCTACCATTCAGAATACAAAGAAAAAAATAGTATATTGGGTCCTTCTTAATTTATATAAGTCATAACTTGCTAAAAAAAAATCAAAATCTCTTGAAACTTATTTCAGCTAATG
>NW_010246812.1:44660-50293 GCF_000690775.1 Eurypyga helias
CCGTTATTAGAAAATAAAGCATACTTTATTTTTATATTACCTATTCTCCCCAAAATATGTTCTGAATGCTGAGTTCTTTTAGCATGAGGTTTGTATTTAGAATTTTCAAGAAGTACTCTCAGACATTAAGGTTGACAATGGAAGTTAACCTCAGTTCTTTTCTATGTATGTACCTTCCTCAGTATTTATTATTTTATGTTCAGCATCTCTAATTTGGTTCACAATGCAGCTAAGTATATTTTAAGAAGCAATTATTCTATAATATTTTTCCCTATTATTTACTCAAATTTATTTATTCCACTACAATTAGATTTGCTTTGTAAATGGTCCTTTGTAAATGGTATAACACTTTGTGCTTTTCCAAATAATTTATTTTCATAACAATACTCTGAGTCATGAAGGTGGTAATAGAGAGATATACATAGATTAAAGTAAAAAATGTACAGCAGATTATCCCATGAGACATGCCAAGTAGGACTGCTATGTGCACTTCAGTGAGTAGAATTACACATATACCAAGCTCAGTTACAATAAGATCCAGAAATATTGTTAATACTACTCAAAATGTCTCAAGCCAAATATGACACCCCATCCACCCACACCCCCCCCCCATAAAACCACCCAAACACATATAAATCTGAAGAGTCCTGTGATTCAGCAGTCACGTTCCAGCTCTTTTCCAGCAGCCTGCTTTTTTGCAGTGCCTATCCTGCACTTGAACTGGGTTTTTCCTACATTCTCATGTAAATTCAAGTTCAAGTAGACAGTACTGTTAGCTGTAAAAGCTACATCCTGGTGAGTTTTGTATCTGGTGGAAAGAACAGGGACATGAGCAGCTTTCCAAAGAAAGGTCAACAAGCACTTACTAAAAAAAAAAAATTAAATACTCTGTTTTCCTAGTTTAGTCCTAAAAATATGTCGGCATGTATGTATATCCATTCAGCTGAAGTTTTCCAAAATGGTTGGATCTAAAGCTCATTTCCAAGCAGATTAAGACAAATATTTATCATGGGAATTACGTAGTCTCAGTAAAGGGCATTTTTATCAGTACAGGCTGCATATTAGGCTTGTTTGAACCAGAATAGCTGAATGTCAATAGCTTTGAACACTCAGACAACAATGTAAGGTTTTATGCTAAAACAACATTTTTTTTTTCATTCCTTCTTCCAGCTCTTCTATTATTTTTTTAAACACTTACTTTATTTCAGTATCCCGCTTGCATGAGATGTGCAGAGAGGAACATCTTCAGTTTTCCATCAAACTAAGTAATTGCCAAAACCATTCATCCAAGTTCAAACATGCATCTCTAAAAAGAAGATGAAAACCACACCTTTTCAATCTAGCACATCACTATTATGGTCTTCAGACAAACCCACTAAATAGAAAAGCTTAAGAGTAATGTTTAGCACCGGGCACTTCTGATCATGTACCTGCATCTATTAGGACATACTATAACTGGGCCACGTAAGACTGTAAGTTCATGTTTTACAATACTGTTATATATTTTAATGTTGCGAGATCATCTAGTACATATCACCTTCATTAGATATGAGGCAGTGTATTTATCATACTTAAATGCTTCACAGTTACCAATCCTGCGTGTATATTTATCAATATATACAAGTGATAAGAAATACAGAGTACAGCACAAATTCGACTGAGAACCAACAATAGCATCCATTCCAGAGTTCCTAATATTTTTATCCATTTTGAAAGGTGATTTGCCCTGAAATGAAATGTTTATCTTGGATAGTCTACCTCACAGCAGTAGCCCTTCTAAATGCTCCTTGAAAATACTTTCAGATGTTATCTCACTCTTATTCCTCCTTCTTCCTTCCCCTGTTAGATTCTAGGCAGAAATATTTATTATTCCTTTTCTGTGCTCAGTGTGGATAGACTGCTGATGTGAAGAATTCCTGTTCTGTATATTACATCATGCAAGAGGCACCCTGATGTTTTTCCAACACTGAACTCCATTCAGCAGAGCAGTACAGATAGACTAGCTAAAATACCACTGCCTGACCAAAAAAGAAAAGCAGGACTATGGTAACAGTTATGATTAAAATTGTTTATGCTTAATATTCAGAGAGAGAGGGAGATATTCAACAATCAATCTAAGGAAGCCTCATATAATATTATCTCATTAGTTACCTTTTAAGAAATAGACAGCATTTTCATTTTTGCACAGAACTTAAACATTAAAAAATCCTGCTGCATAAAAAAATGTCATTCAACAACTATTTGCATTGTTGTGAGGGATTGAAATATTACTTTTACAGTGTAAATAGATCACTAAACACACAGCTAGTAAAGATTTTTTTTCCACACAGATTTTTGCGGTAAACTATATATTTGTAATTTTCATATTTTACTGACTACCCTGGACCTGTTTTGTCTCACTGTCTCCTTTTCACTCTAAATGTGGAGTACGCATCTATAATGTACAAGGTACAGGACACACAAGTGTTGCACAAGAAGGTAATCCTCACTCATCTTGTCGCTTGATCAGGTTGATGAGGTGCAATGCTATACCAGATTTCTCTGTGTAGCAACCTTAGAAAATTGGCACTCTTTAGACTGGTCTATGATCACATTACATGGTCAGAAATTATATATAGCCATAATCAATCAATAGTTTAAACGCAATGAGTAAACACCCTGGCCAGTGGCGTTTACCTTTGCTGTAAACCTGCCTTAGAAGAAAAGGAGAAAAATTAATTTTGTGTTAAGAGGTTTCCACATGGTGTGTCAATTTTAAATAAATTTTAGTATCATAGTAGCTGCACGAACATAATCATCAGTGTGGCCAGCACAGCTGTAGTCCATGTAGACCATGCATACCAGCACATGACAAAGTACTACTAGCAAATCCACGCCTTTTTGAAAGGGTGAAATGTGGACAAGGAAGATCATGTTGACACTCCTCAAAACATTCAGTCGTACCATTTCTAAATTGAAACCAAATTATCATGGGATAAGAAAGTCCTCACAGGGCAGGAATAAGGTGATACATTATCCTAAGGGGGAGGAAGAGTGTTACAGCAATCTTGGCTCATCAGCAATGTACACAAGGAAACAGACAAAAAGACCTGTTAGGGAGCAAAGTTTTTGACAAGTTGCTAAGACTTTACCAAGGGTAGTGCACACAGAAAGTGCAGAAAGCCCTCCCAATACCTAGTGACTGTGTGATAAAATGGCAGATGAAATATCAAGTGTAAGTAAATGAGGGAAAAGCTTAATTTTACACTTAAAATATGGGCTAAGTATAAATCCTAAGAAATGAGCACTTGAGGTTTAAAAAGATCCATTCAATGTTCCACAACAATGACAAAAATACAAATCAAAAACTTAGAAATTATAGGCAAAAAAGCTACTAAACATCCATGTGCAGTCATATCCTGAATAGTGGTTACTGTTTTGTTCACCCATCTCTAAAAGACTATAAACTTCCTAGACACACAGAAAGGTATAGAGAAGGGCAGGAAAACTAACTAAAGGTGTGGAACAGTTTCGGCATGGGGAACAACTATATGTATATGTGTATGTATGTATGAACATGCATATGTGTATGTTTATATATACACATATGATTATAGTAAAGAGTCTTCTGACTAGAAGGCAAATAACTGAAGAAGGATATAAAAGATCTGTGAAACTGTACCTAGTCTGAGGAAGCCACAATCAGCAGATCCTGTCTCTGCAAATGAAAGCCTAGTGGCAACAGAAAGAATTCCGTATATTCAGCATTAACAAAAATATTTAACTTCTTCACACAATGTATTTAAGTGGCACATTCTGACCCTTGATCCTAGGAATGATAAAAAAGTATACATATTCAAAAATCCATTCAATTAGAAAAAGAAAAACCTTTTAAAGACTGTTAAACACACATGCACAGTAAGTTTAGTGCAGAAAGTCTCTAAGTCACATCACATGGGAATCTAAGAGAACATTCTGGGCAACTGTCACTGTATTTTCACCCTACTCTTCCACAAGCATCCACTGTAACAATGTAACCAGTTTCCTGATTCAAATCCAGACAAACATTATTGGTTTTCCTTAATACACTTTGCAATAATTTAAGAAAACCACTTCATAAGTTTAAACATGGTTTCATACTCCATATTCTCTTTTTATTTACAATTCATATGTTCATATATCTGTGCAGGCAGGGCTGCCCACTTTTTACCCAAATAAAGCAGAAAAATGGAAGGTCTAAAGCAATTAGTCAAGGTACACTGCCAGTACTTATATGAACCATCTGTTCAAAGGTATATAAGACCAGAGTGGTTTTAAGCCATAAGGCAGCACTCTCATTTCTGCAATATCTATCTGTGATTTGAGATATCCATTCTTGGCTTGGAAAGGTAATGTGTGTTGCTGTTTTGTAATTAAACATAAAAAGAGTACTAACATAATACTCTAACATCACATAAAGATATAATTCTTTCTTGGGTTTGCTTTAGTTTTCAGGGTTCTTGTTTTTTTGATGGAGTGAAAATGTACATGAACTCTTGAAACCATGGGGGAAACAAAAATCAAAAACCAAAACACCCCAAAAAAACCCCCAATGAAAGCTTTCATGTAAAAATTGAGGGCAAGACAATGGACTAAATGATGTTTCACCATGGCATAATGAAATTCTTCTTGAATGAAGAAATTTGACCCTATCTTACTGCTCAACTACAGCATTTCTTATAGATAGAAAGGGGAAGAAAAGGGTAGGAGTTTGCTTTTTTGTCTCCTCAAATACAGATCTAAAGCATGACTACCTCCAGCATACAGTTCTAGAAGTATTTTATTAGCACATCACTGACATTTATATATGCCAAGACTGAACATGCTCATTATGACTATTTATTAGACAAAAGACTACTAGTAGAATGATAATTAATCAGTTGGCACTGATTGAAATTCTTGATGAAATGAAGCATGAGCTGTTGAAAAATAATTGAGTGTAATCATAAAATCCATGAATCATCTATAGAAAGAACATTTATTAAACCAGAATTCATAACTAAGATATCTTGTCTAGCTGGTTTTTTCCTCTTTGGGTTCTCTTCTTTTGAGTAAAAAAGCCAGATGTTTCTACAGCAATCTGAAAAGAACAGACATCAATTAATTATCCCATGTAATAGTAGAACATGGGGTTGGAAATGTGACTTATTAATAAACTCAAAGAACTTTTATCAAGCACAAAACTAAAACCTGGTATCTGCCATGGTAGTTCAGGAAAAGTAAAATATTTTTATGTAAAAATAAAAGTCAGTAAAACCAAAACAGCCTACAAAAGAACTGACCAAAACAAGTTTTTATTCTGCCACAACTGAAAAACTTAAAATTAACTCAGGATACTTCTAGTTATTACTTCTCAGTTCTATTTTCTAATGGAAGACATACATAATACAAGGTCTCAACTTCATAACCAATGGCAGAAGCATTCCTCTGCATACACAAGTTAAGATGTCGGTGTTATGTTTTCTTTTAATCTATCAATAACTAAACAGTGATAAAGTCAAGATGACTAATGCTTGCAGTAGTAAAAAATGCAGGCCATAATATCATGAAACAGCTACTTAAGAACTGGCATTCAGTTCAAAGGTAACCTCAAGTGCAAGGTCCTGGACCTGGGC
>NW_010246813.1:0-1750 GCF_000690775.1 Eurypyga helias
TAGCCAGAGTTAAACCACGACAGGTTTAGGGATATGTTAGGTTTAGGGGTAGCATTAGGGTTAGATATATGTAATGGTTAGGGATGGAGCTATGTTAGGTTTCAAGTTAGGCTTAGAGCTATGTTAGGTTTACGGTTAGCATTAGAGCTTTGTTAGCCTTTGGCTTAGGGTTAGGGCAATGTTAAGGTTACGTTAAGCGTTAAGTTACAGTTAGGATTATGGTTAGAGATATGTTAGGTTTAGGGTTGGGGTTAGATCTGTGTTAGGGTTAGAGGTATGTTTTCTTTAGGGTTAGGAATAGGGTTTGAGCTATGTTAAGTTTAGGGTTAGGATTAGGGTTAGGGATAGGGTCAGAGCTATGTTAGGGTTATGATTAAGGTTAGAACAATCTTACAGTTAGGGTTTAGATAGATTAAGGTGAATATTGCAGCTAGGGTCAGGTTAAGGTTTAGAAATAGGACTAGCTTTAGGTTTAGGCTTAGAGATATGAAAGTTTTAGGGTTAGGGTTAGAGCTATGTTAGGGTTAGGGTTATGATTAGAGTTGCATTAGTGTTAGAGGTACATAAGTGTTACTCTTAGGGTAAGAGATATGTTAGGGTTTGGCTTAAGGTTAGAGCTGCATTAGGGTTAGGATTAGAGCTGTGTTAGGTTTAGGGTTGGGGTGAGATTGGTTTTAGGTTTAGAACTGCATAAAAGTTAGAGTTAGGGTAAGAGCTATGTTTGGTTTAGGGTTAATGTTAGAAATTGAGCCTGGTTTGGGTTAAGGCTGAAGAAATTATTTTAGTTTTAAGGTTAGGGTTAGATTTAGAGTTAGGGTTAGAGTTAGATATAGAATTATGGTTACTGTAGGAGATAGGGTTATGGATAAGTGTAGGTTTAGAGCAAGAGTGAGGGTTAGACTGAAGACTGTAACAATGATGTTAGGGTTAGGGATAGACCTCCTTTATGTTTATAGTTAGGGTAGGGAACAAACTACGTTAGGTTAAGGATTACGGTCAGAGTTAAGGTAAGGGTAAAATCTATTTTCAGGTTAGGGTTAGGGCTATGTTATTTTGAAGGAAAGGGTTAAGATTAGAGCTATGTTAGGCTAAGGGATAAGATTACAGCCAGAAAAGGGGTAGGCTTAGCGTCAGACCTATGTTGGGGTTAGGATTAGTACTAGATTCTGGTTAGAGTAAGAGTTATGTTACAGTTAGGGTTAGAGCTATGTTAGGTTTAGGGTTGGGGTTAGATCTGTGTTAGGGCTGGCTGTATGTTTGCTTTAGGGTTAGAGCTATGTGAAGTTCAGTATTAGGGATAGGGTGAGAGATATCCTAGGGTGAGAGCCTGAGTTTGTGCTATGTGAGGGTTAGGGCTAAAGATATGTCAGGTTTAGGGTTATCCTTTAGAGTTAAGGTGAGGGCTAGAGCTGTGTTTGCTTAAGGGATAGAGATAAGGTTTGAGATATATTAAGTTTAGGTTTAGGGTTTGGGAAGGAAGGTAGGAAGGAAGAAAGGAAGGAAGGAAGAAAGGAAGGAAGGAGAAGATAGGAAGTAAGGAAGGAAGGAATGAAGGAAGAAAGGATAGAAGGAAGGAAGGAAGGAAGGGAAGAAGAAAGGAAGGAAGGAACGAAAAAAGGAAGGAAGGAAGGAAGGATGGAAGGAAGGCAGGAAGGCAGGAAGGAAGGAAGAAGGGAAGAAGAAAGGTATAAAGGAAGGAAGTACGGATGGAAGGAAGGAAGGAATAAAAGGATGGAAGGAAGGAAGGAAG
>NW_010246814.1:0-47280 GCF_000690775.1 Eurypyga helias
TGTGATCACTTTTTTTTTTTTAATTGCTATGGAAACAGACCAAAGCAAAGGGTAAATACACGGACAATAGCAAAAGACAATTTTGATTTTCATCCTCGCTTAAATGTCACACGTTCGTTACGCGGCGCCGCGGCGAGGGGCGCCCGCATCTGCCGCCCGGCACGGCGACCCCCTCTCCGAAGACGGAGGAATACAAGTCCCTCATTATTGCCAAGTGCGATCAGAGCACGTAGGTCTGTTTAGACACTGCGATGCATTGTGAGAGGCCTCTCTTCAGGGATAGCCATAAAAGCCTCCTTTTTCCCCCCCGTTAAAAAGGAGCAGCTGTATTCTTCTAACGTGGACAACGCCGAAGACTGCCCGTCTCTGCCGCGCAGAGACTCTCGGGGTCAGGCGTGAAGGGAAAACTTCATTTTAGAGTCTGAACAGGATTTCCCGGTGCAGCCTTATGCTTTCTTGGGAGCCCCGCTCGCCCCTGTGCACGTGGCTGGTGGGGAAGGTTATTGAGGCTGTGTAATGCTTGCTGACACTCAAGGTGTCTGATAAATATTTTGGTGACTTTAATGCAGCTTTACAATATAAACCTGAGCCGTCTCAGAGATTAATATAATTCAGACTATTAATTACTTGGGAATGGCTGCTCCAAATATCTTTGACATTAAATTAAGATTGCCGCCATTGTATGCTAAACAGGAGAGCTTTGGGTGCCAGCACTCCCTACTTTTGTAGCTTTGGGTGAGCTTAGTTTTCCCTCTTCAAAGCCAATGACGAAGTGTTCAATCAGTGATACAAATAAACAGAACTGAATCGGTTATTTTATAGGTGCATGAGCAGCGTCTCGAGCGTTACAGATGTGAGCAGGGTGCTTAAAACTGTTTACCAGCTGGTTCTTGGAAACAAGGCTTCCTGGATGACTTTCCTATTGAGATATGCTGCCCCTCCTTGTAAATCCCTTGGCCATTCCTGAAAACCCATTCACACACAGGATCATTCCTAGAATTGCCACCGGAGTTGCTAGAAGAGCTCTGGCTGGGCGGATGGAAGATACTGATTTCTCTGTGCAATCTCCCAGCGCAAACCTGCTCACAACATGTGCAGCATATAGAAATGTGAGCCACGCTGTCGGTGACAGGGCAAACCCCTGGAGCCCATGGACTGCTCTGCTGCATCTGAAGCCAGGGGTGATCTTTCCTGAAAGGAGGGATAGGCTTTGAGTCTGGCTGGGAGTCAGCGTGCTGCTGGATTTCTGTTAATTGTATTAATTGCAGCAGTTTCTCCTTGGCACTGCTTCACTTGGAAACCTGTGTTTGTAGTTTTTAAAGCTCACAGACAAAAATTTTGGCATGTGAAGACTGAATCTTCTGGTTGGATTTGGGAAGGGGGGAGGAATAGGACAGGAGGGACTGGCCAGCTGGGCTCCTTTCAGCACAGTCAGAAAATGCAGGGTTGCTTCTGATGCTTTCCAGTATCGCAGTGCTGTGTTTCACAGGCATTCTTGCTGCTTATTAAATATTTCACATACATCTGAAGTAAGACAGAAGGGGAGAGGAAAAAAATATTAACAACCCACGTGTGATTGTGTATTGAGGAGAAATCTTGTATTGGCACAGGGAGGAACTAGGTGGCTTAAGCAGTCTTTTTGTCTTCAAAACCTTATGGTTCTGCGTTAATTTGCAAGGGCACATTTTAGATACACAGTAAGCAAATCTGGCACTATGTGCTAATATCCCTCTTACTGTGTCTATGTGAATGTGAGTGCACATCCTGACTATTACTTATCATAATACGTAAGAGTTTGGCCAAATGCTTTCTTCGTTTACAGTTTCCTGGTTTGGAAATTGTTATTCCCAGACATTCCCAGTAGGAAAAATTATATGGAAAGTTACTGCAAAAAGAGGTTTTGGATTAAAAGACCCAGTCAGTTCTCCAGACCTGTGTTGTGAGACAGCATTTTCTCTCTCACAGACTCCCTTATGACTTATAAGAAAAATATCATAGGATATTTTGCTATCAAGGGATAATATCTTCTCTCCAGGATTTTAGGAGATCATCCAGCAGCCATGTTTGCAATTAATAGTAAGAATAGAAGTTTATTTTGATGTCTCAATATAGAATCAGGAATCTTTCTTGTAGTCTACTGTATATGGTTTGGGGTTTTTTTTCGGTTCCCCCCACCCCACCCCACCCCCAAAAATCATATTGCAGTATTTACTATGAATTTAGAAAATATCATCTAGCAATGCTACCCTGGTTGCGTATGAGGTTGAATGCCTGGTTAAATACCAGATGAACCCAGCTGTTAATCCAAAACATATTAATCCACTTTTGACTAAGACCCCCACATCTTAACTGAGTGAATGAAAGAGTAATTTAGCAGGGACAGACGGATGTTCCTTTACCCCTCAGGGAATCCCCATCTATTTGTGTATGTACCATGACTGCAGGCTCTTTTGTTATTTATTTAGATCTCTCATGCAAAATGTGTCTCTCTCTTTCTCTCAAACAAATCTCTGCCTGTAGGGCATAAAAATATGTCTGTGGATTAAACCCTGGTTTCCTGGGAAAAGAAATTAAGTATATACATCAGAAAGGTTTTGGGAAGTAACCGAAATCTTTCAAATAAGGAAGAGAATTAAGTCAAATCCCTTGCTAATGTAAACTGAGCTCTCTGGAGGTCAGTAAAATAACAGAGACCTCCTGCAGCTGAGGTGCAGCGCTCCCAAGAACACTGAAAACTCATTTAGGCAAATGGAAAAAAAGGTCTTCCCTAGAAGTGCTCCTCAGCATCCAGCTCCTTAAAAGAGCTCTGACAGAATCAAAACCTCAAACTGGTGGAAGCAGAACACACAAGTCTGAATGGACTTTATCAGACCCCCTGTCTCTAGGGTGTCATACCAGCTGCCACTTCACTCTCTGCTCACCTTTAAGACAGCAGGATCAGATTTAATAAATCAGAAAGAGAACACATTCCCTTCAGTTTGACTTGGTTTAGGTTTCTGGAGGACATCTGACTATCATGGACTCGAAAGTCTTACTCTTAGCACAGTCATTTCCGTATCAGCATCACATTGTCTCATTTGCACAGTTGCTCTTGTTGTGCCCATCATTTTTCATTTATTTCTTTTTTAACACCCTTAATTCTTCTAATTTCTTCTGAAGTGACAGTTTGAATGATTACCTAAGACAGGCATACAGATCTAGCAGCTGACCTTAGCTCTACTAAATTCCCTATTTCTTGGTATTTATTTCTCACCAAAATGACTACATCCTAATGAGTTACCATGCATCTGCAGCATGGCAGTGCTGTGTCTATCTGGAGTTTGCACTCCGTGTCTTTAGATATGTGATGTTACAATCATGCTGCTGCTGCTGCTCATATGTGATTTCCCCTTCCCTGGTTCTTCCCAAGCAATTAATTTTGTAAAGGGCATTTTATTTTCAAATTTTTCTTTGTGTTTGCATCGGCAGGTATTTTGGACCCTCCTGCCATGGCAAGTTAACATGGATGGTTTCTCCAGTAGTCGGTCAATTTGTTTCCAAAAATTGTCTCTGTCTCTACAAAGTAATTATTTTTGCTGGCATCCAGCTACCTTTGCTAGTTTTCAGATGGACTTGATGTCTCTTTCTCTCGGCATGAGTCTTTTGAATGCCTGCCATTGCAAGATTTTGTTGTTGTTGTTGCTGTTGCTACTTCTCCCTTTCATCTGGAGCAGCATCCTTGCAAGTCTCTGAAACCTCGAACTCCCAAAATCCCAGCAATCAGCCCTCTTGTGTTTCCTGCTTTTGTGAAAAGCCGCTTTGTAGATGGCAATTTCACAGATTGTTTTTATCACTTTTGATGTTTTCATGTCTGGAGGATAGTATCAACTACCAGGAAACTTCTAGGACAAATTGAAATCAGTATCCTCTCTGAATTTGTCACAGATAATGGACAAACATGCTTTTGAATTGGTTCCTTTGTTTGTCTGCTCCAAAAGGCTTTAGTCAGTGTGTGCCGTAACCTCAAAGCATCCCTCTTCCAGGACAAAACCGATTGTCAGTTGCCATCAGTTCTAGTTTTCAGTTACTAAAGACCTGATACCATATAGATATGTATACATAGATGGAATATATATATACACAGATAAAAATAGCAAATATTTAATCTCTATTGCTGCAGCGACCTGTCTTTTCCCATCTGGCAAAGCTCTCCCATACCACCTGCAATCTTTGCTGACTGCAGGAGGATGACACCTAATTTCTGGGGTATTTGGAAAGGGTTTTTGTGCATAACACTGTTAGCTTCATTCTTCTGCTCACTGAAATTTTCAGCCTCTCAGTGTTTGCAATTTGGAAGCACCAGCAGGCTCAGCCACATATGATGACACACAGACTGAATATTAATCAGCGTTTCATTCAGGCTGAGGTGATCTGCGGCTGCTTGGCCATGGGCGTCTGCCCCACTGCTATGGGGGCAGTTTGCTTTGGTCCTTTCAAGCCCGTTGATAAACTGACAGCCAGCTCGGCCCCTGATGTCCTCACTGCAGCTACCCAGAATTCGTTAGTCAGACAGCTGAAAATTTAACAAAAAAAGATTTCAGAGGGAGCAGGATGTTGTCCGTACTCTTTCATTATTCACTTCATGTAATATTTTTATTTTTTAACAAAGGTGTTTACTTTTCAGAGGAAGATTATTGGTTGAGCCATGGCAACTATAGTGTCTGCGTAGCCAGCAAACACTTAATATGTGGGTGGGTGGTTTGGATGGCCTTGAATACATAATTAAATTTGTTTTTCCTTTCAGCTCCCTGTGGTGTGTTATTTTTTATACTTAAAAGCTATCCCATCTTGAAGACAACTGTTTTTTATTATTAAAAGGACAGCTTAAATGCATTTAGCAAAAGCAAGTCTCATTCCTTTTATGTCTCAATCTTTTTTTCAATTACAGAAAAAGTCCTTTAGTGCCTATGATCGACTTCCTGCGACCAAAATATTTCTCTAAACATTTTCTAAAGGTCTAGATGCTTTGTATACTTAATGGAATAAACTCCACATTTCCTAATATTTAAAATGTTCATTGTTAACTTGCAAGTTTTATACTACATCCGTAAAAATGAGGATTTGGAGCATTTCTCTAGCTGTAGAAAGAAGCTTCTTCATGCTGCTTCTGGTACAGGTGAAAGGGACACATAAATAAGGGTCCATCCTTGGGATAAGTTGAAGTCCTGCAGCCCCTGTGGGATACACCAGTGCCCTTGAACCATGGCTTGTCTGCTTGAATGGAGCCCTTAGAGTTTTGACAGCTACAGTAGTGGACTGTGTGGGAATTCAAAGTCTGTAAAATTGGGTATGTGGCTCAAAACAGACAGGTGAAAATTTTGCAAGAACAAGTGTGTTATGAACACTTAGGGGTAGTGATCAAACCAACAAACGCAGTGCTGGAGTAAATGGCAATGAAAGCAGTACAGCAAAGTAAATTTGGAGATTATGGTACAGCTAATAAAATAAGAATAAAAAATGCCATTTTATTGTCAAACAACAACTTGTTCAAATTACTTCCCTCTGTTTGTTACCTAGGTTTCATTAGAATCCTAGAATCACAGAATGGTTTGGGTTGGAAAGGACCTTCAAAGATCATCTAGTCTAACCCCCCTGCCATGGGCAGGGACTTCTTCCACTAGACCAGGTTGCTCAAAGCCTCATCTAGCCTGGCCTTTGACACTGCCAATGATGGAGCACGTATAACTTCTCTGGGCAACCTGTTCCAGTGTCTCACCACCCTCATCATAACAAATTTCCTCCTTGTGTTTGATCTAAACCTACCCCCTTTCAGTTTAAAACCATTGTCCCTTGATCTGTCACTACAGGCCTTAGTAAAAGTTTTTCTCTGTCTTTATACATTGAAAGTTCACAGTAAGGTCTCCCTGGAGCCTCCTCTTCTCCAGGCTGAACAACCCCAACCCTCTCAGCCTGTCCTCATAGGAGAGGTGTTCCGAGAGTGCTAGGAGTGTTATTAGCAAGGTTTAGATAGTGTACTTTTAACAGGTGAAGCCCAAGGCTGGTGCCTGGGTGATAAGAGTAAACACATATATGGAAAGTCTGAAAAAATCAAGTTTGTTTAATACCTAAAAAAAGAAGGTTGAAGAGAACATGGTATGCTTCTTATATGTTAATGTTGCTATGGGGAGGATAGGGAGACATTGTTCTCTGTGTTCAGTACGGGAGAGAACAAGTCTACTTATATTTTTATAAGTTTCATGTTAGAAAAGAAGAAATCTTTAAATATTCAAGGCCTCTGAAAAACTGGCTGGCAAATTATGTTTGAAAAGATTCCACTAAATGATTTCAAGAACAGGCAGACCCTCTACTGAGGAGGGCTTAGACTGCTTGATCCTGCTTTGGTAGAGGTTATTTGGCTAGACTTTTTGGTGCATGTTTCTTTTTAGCCACACAGTTCTGTGATGTACATGTTCCATGGACAATCTGGGAGAAATTAAGGTTGAATCCAAACAATCAGGCTGGGACTGAGATTCATCTCTAGATGAAACAACCCAAATATGAAGGCGGAAAGCTCAACTAAGTAGCTACTATTAAAAAAGAACTATAAATAAATTACCTAGAATTTGACAGTCCCATTTCTGTGGGAAACCATGAAAGAATAGTCATTTTTAATTCTCCTGTTGGTATTGCCGTGACAGCTGATCTGGTGATTTATTGAAATCCATTTGTAATGATTTCACTAATATATACACAACATGATGAAAAATGCCATGTTTAATGGGTTTTATGTGATTCATAACAAACTGCAGACAGTAAAAGCCTGATGACATTTTTAAACTCTATGGAACAAGACAAATTTTAATTTTAAAAGCAGAGAGCTAAATTCTGAGAAGTGTTCCCTCTTTAATTTTCCATTAAATCAAGGAAAACATAATAATTTTAAAAGGTTCTATAATTAAATGTTAGTGTCTTGTAGTCAGAGGAACTGAAAGTCAGTTGGGATAATACAAAACCAGGCAACTATCTGGACACTGTTGTTCACTGTCTCTTGGTCTTTGCCAAGCATGGTTTGCTTTTACACAGCTTTTTTGTTTGGTTAAAATTAGCTTTCACATAATCAAATAGAGTAACAGAAAGGAATTAAATGAACAACAGTAATGTCCCTTCTTTGGAATGCCAGATTATGCTGTAAAATGTATTTAATTTTAAATTTTAAGAGCCAGTTACTGTTGTTCAAAAAACTCCATTGATTTTTCCTTTGCACTCAGTCTTTGCACATTTTGGTCCAAGCTACAAGTCTACACAACTAACTTATTCTGCTAATTGCCCAACCATTTCTCATGTCCATTAAAATAGCTCAATACTCAGATAAAAACAGATACAAGTGGGCAACCCTTTTAAGGTTTGGGGTCTTTTTTCTTTATATGCTTAACAGTGGGCTTTTGAGCTTTTCCTAGTAAGAAGAAAAGAAGCTTGAATCTCCAGTGACTAGCTTACTATAGCTTTAATTCAAATCTGAATCTCCCATTAAGGTCATCTCTGTAGTAGTTTGAAGTTTCCCTATTCGTTAACCTCTGCATTGAACTAAATATGCCTCAGATTCCCTAATTAGTTACAGTCAGAGCTTTAGTGACTTTCAAGGCTTTCCTCTTTGAGCTAGAAAGAAAAAGGTTCAAACAATGGTCAGGAAACCCTAAAACCTCTTATCTCTCCGCAGTTGCAGTTCGATTAGACAAGAAGGGTACTGTCTTGATGGATTGAAATTGCTCTGTACCAGATAAGAATGGGAATGATAAGAACATTAGAGGTATTTTTAAGGAAGAAAAGACTGCTTTGCTTTTAAGTGCTATCTTTTCTTCATTTACACATTTGAGGACAAACAGAATGTGTTTGCAATTAATATTTCTGCTTACATGATCATTGTGCCTCAATTTTTTAACAGATGCAACAGAAGGACATAAGAATAAATTATTATTGAAGAATCTGAAGCTTACTAAAGTCCTTAATATGTGCCGTGCAGCCCTAGCATTGCTGGAAAAAGAAAGTAGAAAAGATAATGTTATGAAAATAAGCAAAAAATTGTATCTGTTCAATGTATTCACTTCCAGGTAGCATTAAAAAGTAAAGATAGGTGTGAGAAAGACATTAGGTTCCCTGGAAAGAGAGGTGTGTAAATGTTCTGGTTATTTTGCTCTGTTTGGTGGGTTGGTTGTTGCTTTTCTTCCAGTTGCTTTCCATTAATCAGTTTAGTTTTAAAAGGCCTTACAAGGAAATTGTTTACAGATATTTTCCTTTGCTCAGACAGAAATATGAAGCCATTTTCAATCAGCTCCCTCCCGTCCTACAGTTGTGGCCCAGCCATTTCCCTGTTTAAGTCAATCAGGACATAGCCATCGACTTAAACTGGAGCAGATGATTTCTTTACCTAGCAGTAGTTAAAAAGCCAGCAAGATGAATGTTTTCTATAAGCCAAAGGGTATTTTAATACCTTAGTGCTTTTTTTTGCAGATGATTAACTATGTCTTCCAGTGCCAATATAGTGAAAGCGACCTTGTAGGACTCCTTTTAAGGAGTCTTGGGGCTGCATTTGTTCATATGCACTCTTTAGACACTTTACATTAAAGAGTACCACTCAGAATTTTCCTAAGATATCATAGTCATACCATAATGTTCACCATTTAAAAGGCAAAAATTTCCCCATGCAGTATACAATGCTTTTAGACTTAAGGAGTTTGGTTGTGGGTTGGTGTTTTTTTTTTTTTTTGTTTGTTTGTTTTTTTTTTTTTTTTCCTGGTCATTGTTTAAGAGCTACTCTCTGGAGATTTCTGTAGCAGTTTTTATGAGAACCCATTTATCATTACATGATGCTAATTCAGATGTTTTCTTTGAGCCTCCATACTTTTTTCCTCTACATTTATGATTGCACAAATTTATGATGCTGTAAAGTTCAGAAACTCAGGCAATCTAGTGCAGATGATATTTGGGCTGAAGTAGCAGATTGTACCCATCATTTCTAGTAGCTTTTCCTATAATTTTAAACAAACTAAACCGAACAGCTGAGATCATCTGGGTTCCATAATATCAAACTATTTACACATGAACAAAGTCAACTTGAAAGCTCAGAAAGATAAGCTTATTTAGAGGAAATGAACTAAACTGTAAGTTTGATTCAGTAATCACATCTTAATTACATTTCACTCATCAACCACTGATGGCCTTTAGTGGATCCTACAGAGGAGCTGGTTCACACACATGTCGTTACTTGCAGAATAGCTAATGAGAAATCATCGAAACCTTTCAGGGAAAATCTAGCTCTGCTGAAGTCAGCAGCAAGACTCCCATGTGCTTCAGCAGAGCTAAGGTGGTGGAGAATTGACATTGGTGAGGGTGAGGATGAGAATGCAGGAGTTCAGGAGAAGGAGAAGGCAGAGCACAGAGCAGATGCAACAGGAGAGCAGTAAGAGGAGGCACGGGTGTGGATAACCAAGAGTGGAGCTGAAATAAAGGGTGCTGCTTCTCAGACCAAAGAAGAGTGTGTTTTTAATCAGTTCCTTAAAAGGAGAGCATGATTGCAGTGTGATGTGTGAGCTGAAAGGGCTAAAAGCCTCCAGAAGGAAAAGAGGCATCAAAGATTTTACACTGTATTTAGGTCCAAATCAGTCCTGCCGGAACAGTTCTGTGCTGTTCCCAACAAGCATTTTCCTTAAGAAACCTCACAGCTGGTCTGGGGTTGGGCCACTAGTCAGATGAACAGAAAAGGACAATCTGTAGGACAGTGCCCACAGGCCTCTTTCCTGAGGACCCCACAGCCTATGGCACATGGTCCATCATGTCTTGTGATCAAAATACTGGTTTCCTCTGTAAAGAGGCAAGAGAAGAGGGAAATTGGGGGCTCACATGTCTGTGAAATGACTGTTTTAAGACAAAGAGCACGTGCCTGGTGGATGTGAAATAGATACACCCCCTGATCGTATGAGGGAAGAGATACTTCTCTGCAAGCTGCTGTGAGGCTTCCTGCTACAGCAACAAGTACCACAGCACCACACTGGTGTGCAGGTTTTGTCTGGGATGGAGTTAATTTTCTTCCTAATAGCTGTTATAGTGTTTTGGACTTTGCATGAGAATAATGCTGACATAACACACAGACGGTTTTAGTTGTTACTAGGTAGCTGTACTGCTTATACTAAGGCAAGGACTTTTCAGCTTCCCACGCTCTGCCAGCAAGGAGGTGCACAAGAAGTTGGGAGGGGTCACAGACAGGACACCTGACCCAAACTGGCCAAAAGGATATTTCCTACCATATGACATCATGTTCAGTATATAAAAGTGGAGTTGGCCAAGGGGTGGGAACTGCTGCTTGGGTACAGGCTAGCAATCACCGTGTGGTGAGCAATAGTTGCACTGTGCATCACTTGGTTTTCTATATTCCATTATTATTATTACTATTATTGTCATTATTATACCTCTTCTTTTGCTGTCCTATTAAGCTGTTTTTGTCTCAATCCGCGAGTTTTTCCAATTCTCTCCCCCATTCCACCTAGCTAGGGGGGAGGAAAGCTAGCGGCTGTGTGGTGCTTAGTTGCCGGCTCAGGCTAAACCACAACTGGTGTTTGAAACCAGATAATTAGTCTGTATCTTTCACACTGAGTGTCCTTGGGCATTGGGGTCTGCTGGTGTGTAATGGCTTGCATGCATACCTTTCTATCCTCCAAAACCTGCAAAAGAGAGACAAAGAGATTTTCCTGTCTCCCAAAGAAAAGAAAGGTTGGCACCCAGTCTAGGGCAGCAGTACTCCCAGGCTTGTGATATCTCCTCTGGTTATTTCTCACCTGGAAAAACAGCTAGCTGGCAAGGCTAAAACTTTGCCAGGAACTAGGCTGAACAGCCTAGACAGCTGAACCACTAAGCCTGGGAACACTGCTTGGTGCTATTTCACTCATCATTATAGAATAAGGCCACACGTACTGTCAGTCCTGTGCGTGGTGTTAGCTTAGACCTGCGCGGTTGCCAGGACGCAGCAATCGTCTCTGAAGGTGGCTTCAGGAACACAAAGATTCCCCATTGCTTCCATCAGGCACCAGAGAAATCCTTGGTTTAGCATGGCCCTGCATTCACAGCTGGAGAGCTGGCAATTACCTTCCTTGTTTGGCTGTTATCCAACACTGACTGATGGGGGACTAAGAAATACCACTTCGTACACACTCCTGTTACTGCCTTTCCATTCACAAATGTAAAAATATCCTTGATTTTTTCTGACGAAAATGTAAACAAGGAGACTAGCTGGCCCAGGGGATCTGAAATAGGATACAGGGCCTTTCACCTCTCTCTTATGAACAAAACACCATTCCCCTCTGATGCACGTTCTGTGGCTTGTGAGAAGACAGTTGGTGGTCTGAGTCCCAGTGTCATGTGTCTGCATCAGGAAGCCACTAGATTTGGGACTAATTAGCCTCTTTATCAGCAGCCCCTGCAGAGGGGCCAGTGATGAACTGGTACCTCCTGCGCAGAGATAAGACATGCTGACTGTATGAGGGAAACTGGTCCACCTGACCCTGGTCCTGCATTTGTCCCCTGACTAGTAGCTGGTCTTTGGACATCTGTAGGAAATCTTAACATGAGCACGGATTTGCTTACAGGACTGTAATGAAAGACAGCACTGAATCATACACATGCTGACAAGGTTTTGTAAGATGGTGCTTGGTGACTCAGATATGCAGTGCAGTATCTGGCCATGCATGTTTTGATGAGTGAAAAAAGGAGCTTTAACGTAACAGACTTCAAAATCTGACATTGCTTCACCTGACTGAGAACAGTCCTATGCTGGCTCTGATGGGAGCACTTGGAGACTGCCAGTCCCTGTGGCCAGGTGAGAGAGTCATACCTGCCTTGTGCTCACGTGTGTGCAAGAGGAAGGACGTGTGTCTGCCCTCTGCAAACAGAAGGGCAAGCCCCATCCGCATTGCCTCCAGCCATAGCATTTCTGTCATTAGGGCTCGGAGGCATAGTGTATCCATCATCTGAGGAGGTGAAATTCCCAAACTCGGCAATACTGATAGGTTACATGGGATCCCCTTGCTTCCAGCTGTTAAATACAAGAATAATAGCTGCAAACACTTCTTCCTGTGTTACACTGTTAAAACTGAGGACTCAGCCTCGGACTCCTGTTGATGCAGCAGTGTCTGTGAATATCTCTGGGCTCTGCCCTGCCTTCAGACTGCTGCCGCTTGGGTGCAACTGCACTGATTTGGTTGGATTCTGGGATGCTGCACAAGTAAATAGCTAAATTTAAATTGGATGTGTGACTGGCCATTTATACTTGTGCTTATCCACGCTGGGCTCTTGCCCCTTGACATATGCAATTGAATTTAAGTACTTCAGAGTGTGTTTCTATGGGCTCTTTAATAATAAGGGCTTGCCCATTTCAAAGCAACAAACAAAAAAAAAATTAGGAGAAAATACTTATACAAATTTTCTATTAGTCGTGGTGGTGGCTCAGGCTATTGCAGCTCCTTGTCTGCTCATTTCTGCTCTTCTGTTGGAGACTGCTGCCTTGAGGACAGAGTCCAAAGAACATGCAAAAGGTCCTCAGCTACTTCAGCAGAGGATCTGATGGCTTAACTCCAACCACCTCCTGCAGAAGCTCAAACTGGGCTCAGGGTTGAATGAGATGTGGGGCAGAGTGAAGTAATATCTTGAGCTACATCATCTGTTCACTAAATTAATGTATCTAGACCCTGAATTCATTAGGAACTGGAAAAAAAAAAAAAAGAAAACCAACCAAACAAAAAAAACCCCACAAACCACTGAACTAAGAAGGAAACAAAAATAGACTATTCTGAGTAAGTCCTGTTTTGCAGCTACACTGTGGGTCCAGTTCCAATACATCCTCCCATTATTCTCCTCCCTTTCTCCCTGGTCATAGCAGGAATTTGCTTGCATTTATCCAAGTGTCAGGTCTTTTCTTCTGTTACATGCAAGGAAACAGCACAGACAATGTAGCCCTGGGCACAGTAACATGCAGAGGTAACCAAAGCCTCCCATCACACCCATAAAGAAGTTGGATATGAAAAGTGGCTGACATAGGAGTATTCAGATTGTGGCTCATCAGACACAGGACATATCTTTTTATCTGCTTTTAGTGGTGGGATTGAGCACCAGGTGGATGCATTACATGATTACTGATGGACCAAATGCACTGATAAAATAAAAGTCAGTTAACCATCCACTCATATAAGCTGATTCAACCAAATTCCTCTGCAACCTTCAAATGGTGCAGCCACAGGATGTCCCAAGCCATCAACATTAACTCTACAGGCTCTGCAAATTTTCCTGCTTTTCCTGTTCTAATGGAAGTAAATAACTCAAAACACTGTGAGAACAGAACCCATTGGGCTGCCAGCTACCTGACTGGGAACATGGGATATCAAAACCCTCAAATACCAGCCCCTAGACATTTCTATCTCTTTTTTTTTTTTTTTAGATAAATCATTCATTTCAGTTCAGTTCCTAACCATCTGCTTCGCTGAATAAGCCTGACATTCAGACTTTTTTATATTTACTTAGTCTGAACTCATTCTTACTGCTATTCTGCCCACACTGTAGACATCAGGAACTTGATTTAAGCAAGTAAAATAAACATTTGTGGATATTTTAATTGCAGTAAAAACCCTTGGGTTCTTGAACTTTTTTGAGGTAACAACAAAGCCAGAAGACCAAGGATCAGATCTGAGAAAGTTCTTAAGAAGCCAAGTCCAAGAATGCACCTTTTGGTGGTCACTTACGCATGGCAATCTTTAACAGTCTCTGAGGGCCTCCCTGTTCAGCTTGAATGTGGAACATTTCACACCAAATATTCCAGGAAATAACCTCCCTCTCGTGGGCCCCAAGGTCACATATTCTTGTTTGCATTAGAGGACAGATCCTGAAAAAGAGGGGACCATACCTAGGTAGCTTCTTGTACACAAAGCCATGGATTTGAGTCCCTTCAACATAAACTACTTAATGGATCAGTGCACTATTGACATAGCTGTGATATAAAAAATGAGTGTAACACTGAGGTTGAAAATTTCCTTGTCATGATCCTTCAGACTCAGTGGGAGAACCACCTGACCTGGTTCAGTCTTGATTTCTAGCAAGGGCTGAGGATTCAGTCATGCTTTTTGCATAGTGTTTCACACTTGTTACCTATAGATGCTGGTTGAACCTCATTCTGCTGTAGTACCTCTGTGCTGAAGGGTGCTGAAGATGTATTCGAGGGAAGTGGTTTAAGACATTATTATTCTCTGCCACTACTGCTCCTCCTCTCTGTCAATGCTTCATGAGCAAAGAACAGCTGGAAAAACAATACCTACACAGATTTCATCCATTTCATTGAAAATTATTTAATTTATATTAGATCGTTTAATTTAGTTGAACATACCTTTCTGTCACAGGAGTGGGTTGTTAGTTCTAGGAATGGGCTAGAGTGGAGAACTCAAACTGCAATAGCTGGATTTCTTAACCTATTATTATCGGTTCCTTATCTCTCCACAAGTGTCTTCAAATTTAGACTCTGAGGGCCTAGTGCCTAAATATGATATTGTAGTGCCTACTTTGCTACTCCCTACAGCAAGATCACCAACATAGTCCTTAATATTTTATCATCAAAATTTTCTACTAACACTGAAAGTAAGATCAGCACCTTGTCTAAATTCCTTGAAATGCTAGGAAAGTATGTAAAAAAAGTCATTCTCCTTCCCAACAGACTCCACAAATCTGGCTGACTTTAGCTTTGTTTAGCTCCAGTTAGAAAGTTTCCACCGTGTCTCTACCTGCCTTTTTAGTGGATGCCGTAAATGACTTGAAGTCAAAATTGAACCTGAGAAAAACAAGGGGCACTGTCTGACAAATCAATTATGAATGCTTGAGTTGGAGGCTTAGAGCCACAAGGGCAGAATATCCTGCAAAAAACAAGATTGGACACACAATTCTATAACCTGCAAAATATATTTTCTCTTGTACATCTTGGTGTGAGTGTCACAAAAGTCAGGAGTCCCTGCTGCTCTTTGGGAGACGTGAAGGTTCACTTTATTAAGGCATTCATAAGTTTTGGAGGTGTTAATTGATGACCAAAGCACAGCAACGCTTTGAGCCCCACCGCCCATCTGTTTCACCTTTTGCTTGTTAACACAGCTGGAAAAATTGATATGCAGGAACCCACTTCATCCCATAAGTATTTAAAATCTAATTGTTACTCCTGGACATCCATCTAAAACAATCTAAAACAATTAGGGAATGTGCAATTAAAAAAACAAAAGCCGTAAAGCATCCTTTGGAAAGGCAATGTTAACTGATGTGGTTTTGTGACACAGGCTGATTTATTTGGATATACAGTGATGATAAGATAAAATTGTAATGGGCCTGGCAGGGGACCCAGAGGTCATGATCCCAAAAGTTTCATTGGATTTAGCTGATCTATATCATGAGAGCTTAATGGTAACATTTGTTTTTTTAAACAATACCTTTTGTTCTCAGTTAATGTACTTCTTGTTGGCTTTGGGCTGCAATCTAAACAGTCACAGGCACCTGATGATAGTGTTGGCACGGTGATAATCAGTTTGCCTTTTTATCCCTCCAGTAACAGATAGATTAAAAAAATCTTAAAGTGTGTTATAAATTACAGTGGAGTAATTACGTTAATTCAATTGTTTTTGATGACAGACAAGGCTTGTAGGTAGAAAAAAACTTTTACTAGACTAACTGGTACACTTGCAAACAACGGAGAAGTTTTATGTCTCACACCCTTGTTATGATAGCTTTTGTCCCTTTTTCACTGGAAGTATGGAACCTTTTCTTTGTTCTGTCTAAAACCTGAAATAGGGACACAAAATGCTCAGGCAAAAATACTGAAGTCCTTGCAGGACCTTTTGTGTATCCAAAATTTGCCTAGAACATTTTTCTGTCTATGATGAATGATTTGAGCCTCCTGGACATCAGTGAATCCCTCTTAGGTTGCCAAATCTATTGTAGGCATAAGTTCGGTTTTCTCTGTGGGGAGTTTGTTACTCTCAATATTTCACATGACCACTTCATAGAAATTCAGCCTAAGGTGGCACTGTTTATAGCTACGTCTGTGTATGAACATGACTGAGTTTCCTGTGACTGCAGTTCAAACACCTCTACCTCACTGCACCACACTCAGCCCTAGAAGAGCCAAGAGAGATCCAGTCAGTATAATCAGTAGATGTAGAGCATTTCTTGTCACATCCCAAAGAAGATGCTTTACTGTGACTATGAGGATTGTAAGAGAACACTGACACCCTCAGTCATCTCTTTAACAGGTTCAAGATTCCTACTGTACATCGTCTTTCCTCATACAGGAATCATTTCAGATCTTTCATCATCTTTCTGGCTATAGCTGTATCTTTTCCATTATATTCTTTTCTTGAAGTGAGGGAACCTTCTCCGAGATGAGCACAATTTTCATGGTTTGGATTAATAATGGATTAGCAAGGTAGCATAATGATATTTTCTGCTTTAATTTCAGTTCCTTCTGGTGATTTCTAATTTTTAATCTGCTTTTTGATTGCTACTGAGGTCTATCAAAGTGTTTCTGCAGAATTACCAATTATAACCCAGGATCCCACTGCTCAGTAATAAATCAGCTCATTTTACATGCAGAGTTAGGATTTTTTTTACCCCACATGGGTTACCTCATCTTTTAGTTGCATTAACTTTATTTCAGTATTTTATCCCCCAGTCACTTGGGGCTCAGTGGGGTTGGCCACAAACAGACAACCTGTGCCAGTGTCAGTACTGGAAGACTTCCCAGCCTGTAGCCTCTGCTCCAGAAAGGCTGCTGGAGCTCTTGGGTCATATCTGTCAGTGTTGTGTGGACATTTCACATCCTTAGGTCTCTCAGGTAATGCTACACCTCCATGTTCAAGGTACTAATTATACCTTCAGTTTCTTAAAGTCCTCCCAAAACTTCCCCCAGTCAGCCTACTTTGAATAATACTGAATTCTCATCAAACTTCCTCACTGCCCTGCTCAACCCAGTGACTTTTGAATATGTCCAAATTGCAAGTACTTGCTTTAGGTGTCAGTCTGAAAAGGCCTGGTTATTTTGTTTGCTTGAACATTTTTCAAGATACCAGAATATCTTTTCCCACATTTCCAGTCCCTGAAAACAAAGTAATCTCTATGCATTTTAATCAACAAATAAGAGTTATCCTCACAGATGCGATCCATGACTCCTTGATAACAGGTGTTAATGACTTTTGTTATTATCTTACTTCAGAAGATGTATTTCTTCCTAGCTCTCCTCTTCATTTCTTTAGGTCAACACATTGATGCATGGAAGGTGTGAAACAATTCCTATCACTTGTATGGACAGAAGTATTTGAAATGGCAATTCGGCAACATGAGCTGAAGTCCCCACACGCCAAATTTTCTAAAGATCTCTTGCTTCTTAAGGACCCCATGGTGTCACTCACAGTTTAAGATGTTGCTATGCAAGACCTGCACTTTTTCAGTCTTGACAGAGAACTAGTTGTATAATGAGGTTTGCAGTATTGAAGAACCCCCTTCAATAGAAGGAAGAGCATAATTTTAGGGTTTCTGGAAAGAAAAATGGCTTTTGTAAGAGTAAGCTTGTGTTTACCAAAACACTAGAATCCTTTAGAGAAAGGAAATTTAGGTGACACAGGAAGAAGGTAATTCACTAGGCTGCCTTCCATTATTTCTTTTAAATTTTTAGTTCAAATTCAGCCCTGGAGCAGAAGGCTGGATTAAATGACTTCCTGAGATACCTTTCCATTTATTTCCTGTTATGACTTTTCAAAGCTTATGAGAAATGAAGGTAGAATGAAAGGAACACTCCCCCCCAGTTGTGATCTTTCCAGACAGTCCCTGAAATGTCTTTTTCCATTAATCTGTTAGTCTCCAGGTGAAGAACTGGTGAAGTTTGTACAGGTGTTGATTTAATAAAAAAACCCACTATTGAATCAAAAATAATTATCACAGAAATAGCCTGAATTGCAAAACCAATTAATTTTATTATCACAACAATAAAAAATGGCATAGGCAACCTATATAACATGCTTCTTTAGTTACTTTGTTCTACAATAATATGCAACAACTTGCACTATTTATATGAAATGTGAATAAGCACGTTGAGTGATATACCTGATACAGACATAACAGTCTATCTACTAAAGAAATTAACTAAAGAAATTATCTTTTCTCCAAAAACATTTGAGGTGACAGGAAGCAATGAGTCTAAGCTGAAGATCTGACAGCAGCAGTGATTTTCTAACAGTGAGGGCAATTAAGAACTGGAATAGATTACTTAGGAAAAAAAGGAAAGGGGACCATTATCAGAGAGGAGGAATATATGTGAGAAGTACATACATATTTGAAGTTATATTGGAAAAGAATGGTTTAGGTATGACTTCTTCGAGCCCATTTAACAATATTTTCTGTGATAACAGCTCAGCTTCTCATTCTTCCCTCCATATCTCCAGATTATGACATCTGTGAGGCTTCTTGATCTGGAAAACATAGCTGCAAAAGTTGCAGGAAATTCTGGTGTTACTGAAGTCAGCTGTTGGACACTAGACCATAAGCATACAGAATATGATCTCAGACTCCTATGCAGCCTCCGGTGAGCCTCTGGTGGTTCTTCACGTGAGTGAATTTCATCAGCCAAGGTCAGATGAAGTGGAGGCAAAAGGTTGCCTGTGCCCCCTCCATGCTTAAACTTGTGATTTATTTTCCAGTGGTGTTAAGTGTTTCTGCTGACTCTGGCAGGCAAAGGTATAGACCCAGCCCTTGATGATGATGTTGGCTCTCTGCTATCTTCAGTGGAGCCTGTTCCTGTGTGCAAGAAGTCATCTATTCTGGGAGGAAATTGCGATGATCCTTTATAGAACTGAGAAGGTAAACTCAGGGCACAAAACAGGCTGTTCAGGCTGGCATAGGACATGGGCTCTGTTTCTGACTCTGTAGCTCGTTTACTGAATTACTTTGAGCTGATGTCTAAACTCTCTGTACCTTGATTTTACCACCTGTAAGTTGAGGTTGGAAGTTGTGGTGATCTGTCTTACCATTTTGCAGTCTAGGAAAATGACTACGTAAGAATTAATTCCTGCAATGCAGCAACATCTTGAGCTCCCATATTACTATGTAGACATCATCTACTGGCAGTCTGGGGAGTATATCTGGCCCATGGAACAATACTACCTCCCAGCAAACTAGGAGCACCTTCCCCTGATTGTCTGGTTTTCAGCAGGGACAGTGAAATGTGTTCCAGCGAGACTGTTATGGTAGCAGAAAGGAAACGGCATTGGCCATGACAGCTGCTCTGCTGTCCATTATGCCAGCAGCAGCTTTGAGATTGTAGATTAAATTACTCTAGTCCCAAGGTCTGCTACCTTCGAGGACATCAGTGTTAATACATTTTTAGGTGTCCTGAGGCTGGCATCTGGCTCCTGACTTCAAGAAGTTGAATCACTTTGAAAGCCAAAAGGAACAGAAAGATGAACCACTAAAGACAACAGAAAGGGCGTCACCTGTATGCTATTCAGGGCTTGAAGAGGGGCAAAATAATTGACAGACATCTTCAGGAAAAGAACTGACTATTCTATGGAAAAATGAAGATGTAGGCTCAAATTTTAACTTCAGTGTATGAGAATAGACCAATTCAGACAGCAGGTCAGGAAGATTGAGAAAAAATAGTTTTACTGAATGATAGCTCTCAACACAAAAATACCCTTTTCGTACTAAACAGTTAAATCCAAATTAAATGCCTAATATATTAGATGTCTGCAAAAGTAATGAATTTGGTCTCAAATTTCAGCTATATCATAGAAAAACTGGAGCAAATTTTTTGCTCCCAGAATTAAACTTGCTTTATTTACTTTACTGAAAGTATCTATTTAAAAAAAATCTTTAAAAAATTATATATAACAATGTAAACTGCATTTGGCCACCATGTCCAGAACACACCTAAGTGTCCCAGGTGGCTTCACACAGCAGAATTTTCCCCCAACCAACTTAAAGCAAAACACTTCATTCATGAAGTTCAAGGGAAGGAAAAAAGGCAAAATAGAGATCTGTGTTTAAAACAGGCAATACATCTCTGAGGGACAAAAGCACAACTGAACTCAGTTGGACAAAAGCACAACTGAACTCAACTGAGTTCTGTGGTGTCAGAAACCACCTGAGGAAGAGCTGCTGCTGTCTGGATATATGTGGAATCTATATTTGCTGCTCTGGGGCTCCACCTGGGTAGATGGAAAATACCACTGCAAGGAAATCCCCAGGCAAGGTCTGGCTGCAGCTTGAGCCTTGACCATCCCCTCCTGCATTCTCTGCTTGTGGGACTCCCTGAAATGCTCTTTCCTTATGAGCAGTAGTAATTCTTTTGAAGGTTAGTCTAGCCAAGCTCTGCAGGACAGCTGTGGGGGGTGTAAGTGTAGCAAGGCAGCAGAAATGAAGAACAGGCTTGTTCATTTGAGACATCCAACCTTTTCATTCTGCAGAACCTAATCTCATAAGAGAGCACGGAACTACTCTACAGAAGGAAACTTTGGGCTGGAGGAGACCCACACCAATAATTCAAAGCCTTCTTACCTCTCCCTAGTAGCAAGTGTAGACTAGGGACAGGGAAGGTGCAGGTGGAGCTTGTTTCTTCTTGCAATCCTATACCAGAAGCATGGCCATGAGGTAAGAGGAATAAGGCTATTTTAATTCACAGTGGGGTGTGAATCTGGACCCACCACCTTAAGATCACGGGAGTTCAAAGGTGAGGGATACAGCTTGTCCAGCCCCGAAGGTTCAACCATAGTATGACAGCTGATGATGGTATGAGGAATGAAAGAGCAGCAGCCAACATTTCCTGAGCAAGTCTTGTTATGTTCCCCCAGGCGTTTGCAAAGCACGTGTGCTTCCTGTGGCTCCGAAAGGCTGGGGGGAGATGTTGGGGCAGGGAATCCTCTCTGCCCCAGCACCTTCCCAACGAAGGTGGTTCTTCTGCTGCACTGGGGCTGAACCCGAGGATGGCAGTTGCCTGGAAGCCCTGAGCGGTTCTAGATGTGGCACCAAGGGGCCAGCACACAGGCTGCTGCTTCCAGAATTTGTCAAAACCCAGGAGGGCGAAGCTGGCCTAGATGCACGTACATGTCTTCTCATGCTGTAGCAAACCATGCTAATGAGAAGCCCGACTTCCCTTGGCTTTCACCAGGTTAATTATCTGATATGCATTTTAGGTGTTGCTCTATTCTTGATCCATGTATTATGATTATCAGTGAGTGGTGCCTTATCTCTTTTAGGTCTGAAGAGCCTTATTGCTCTCTGCAGTGCTCCAGAGTCAGCAGCCTGCTTTGTGGTTCAATCCCAGCCTGATTTCAGCCATGGTGTTAGCTCCAGCCCTGGGAAATGTGCTGCTTCTCCAGGGAGATCTTGCTTTAGTGAGTTCCAAGTGGGCAGATAGGAGGACAGGTGAGTCAGTGAGATACTTCCAGGAGTCCCAAGTGTTGAAGGGCCTAAATGTAGCCAAAAGTCCTTCCAGTTTTACGTCTGAATGTCTGGGCTTCTGTCTGTATCATGTCTCTCTCTCCCACAGACTGCAGGTGAGGCTTTTAGATAAGCTGTCCTTGGAGCAGCACATGCACGTGTCTGTGCTGTACACAGTGCAGTGTTGTGCACTGTTACGCATTGCAGTGGCTGCACAGTCCCGCTCTGGGTAAGGTACTACCTCAGGCGGAGATCAATACTCATGTCTGACCGTGATCCTTCTTCATGGCAGTCTTGGCCTGACGTTTTAGCTGTTCCGAATCGCTCCAGTGAGTAAAAGAGCTTAACAAGCAGGTTGGTGTTCGCACTCATGCCGTTTTCTGCGTATGCATAATCCCAGTTTCTAAGCTTTCCATGCAATATTTTCCTTGAAAAATCAATCGCCTGGAAGATCTCTTGAGCTCCGCTCACAGCTCCTCAAGTTCATGTCAGGTATGGCTGTAAGTGGTAGCTGCAGAATTTATAAACAGAGCAAATTCATCACTGAATGCGTAATGAGCCAGGCCTTGGAAATGAAGGACACCAGTTCCTTTCTTCAGCATCCTGTCTGGTCCGCGTCTGACATGTTCAAGCCAAATAGACACCATCATGAGCATTCAAACTCTGGGCAGCAGTGGGAAAAAGCAACAAAGTGGCATTTCACTGCCTAAGCTGCTGCTATTGTTCTACACAAGATCTATAAATTAAATAAGGTCTCAAAGCTTCTCATTAAATAAAGGCTTCTGAATAAATGCAGTTAATAAAAGAGGGTCTCGGAAATGAGAAAATTTAGCTTTCTGTGAGAGTCCTACTGTATGTTAGCCATGAAAAATATCTTTGTCTCAGCCCTTACTGATTTACAGATTGATCTCTATGTGGAAACTTGTGCCAAAGAGTATTTGAGATGTTCTATTTTTGGAAATCTATAGTGGAGGTTAATTTAGGTAAATCAGGGAATCCACTTGAGGTTTCAGACAAAGAAAATCTGGAGGGGCTCACAGATTAAAAGCACTGGCCTGTGCTATTTTTCTGAAACAACTTCAGCTGTGGCTGGACTTCAGAAAATTTAAATGAGGTCTGTAGCTGGTGTGAGTCCAGAAGGACAAGTTTTGGCTTCTCTAGTTCGGTACAGCGGGAAGAGGTGGGAAAGGTGTTGATAAACAGAAATGAACAGAAATGAAAAGGCTGCCACAGCTGGCTGACATTTAAAAACTGTGAGACACACTTTTTTTACTTCGAACTCCTAGTGATGAGTAGTTTTAAGGGCCAGATTCTCATACCAGCCATGCCAAACTAAGTGGGGAGTAACTCCCAGACTGCTCCTTGTTTACACCAAAGGACAGATGTGAATCTGGATCTGAAAGGAAAGCTAGACAGCCCATCATGCTGGGTAATGATGCAATATGTCAGAGCTGGAAATCAGGCTCCAGGCATTGCAGCAGGACTAGAGGAACCCTATTCTCACACGTGCTCCCTGCACGTGTTCATGCTCTGCTGATTTCTCTCTACATGACCTAAAATGTTTTATATTTATTCTCTTCAGCCTTTTCCTTGAAGTAATTTCTTGGCTCTCCTTCCGTGGGGACAGATGGTCATGGTGGTCTCACGTTAGGTGGTTATAGCCAGGCGGCAAGGGAGGGATGCCTCCAAGCCCTCCATCACCCAACTCCCACCCTCCATTCAAAGATTTTTGAACATCTTGAGTCTGTGTAAAGTGAAGCCATGAGGACCTGGCAAAGGAGTCACTGAATTGCAGCTGTGAGAACACATTGTCTTGGATTTCTAAACAGCAGCACAAATCTCCTGATTGCCACCAGGGATAATTATGGTTTCATTTGGGTTTGCTTCCTTGCCTGTTGAGGATATTCTCCTCCCATGCCCCTTTTCCCATTTCGTTAGGCTGGGCTGCACACCCACTGCCTCTCCTGTGCTGAGCTGGCTCTGCAGCCTCCCTGCGTAGGAACAGATTTGTGAACTGTCTAGAAATAAACAGTCAAGCTACCCTACCCACACAGGCAAATCTGACACTGTATGCCCAACTTTGCATTCCTTTGGGCTGGAAGTCCTCATTTATTCCTTCGTAATTTTATTGCATGCATTTTTTTTTCAACTAAAGCAGTCTATTGCTTCTCCCCATAGAACCATTAGGTATGCGACATTTCCAACAAAACAATAATGTTTTCAAATGGTGCCAGTAAAATGCTGGAGGTTCGATTTAAAATGAGGACAGAGATGTGAGCCACTAATAGGTTATTTCCCCAGGCCCAGAAAACAAAACTAACCTTTCAAGGACAAAATCTTGCAAAGAAACTTTTGAACTTCTTTATAAATACTCATCTAAATACTTCTAAATTAGTATGTCTATAATCATTACTGTATTTTATGAATTATTGTGCTTTGCTTCACACTGAAAATAATAAATTGATGCACTAGTGTTAGTCAACTGAAAGACCTTGTTTTCTGCATGTGTGGGATGTGTAATGCAAATATAAATAGTTTCTTCTTTGTGGATTGCTCATTTTCCAAGGGCTCATTTTTACAGTAAAAACCATGATCTTTCATGTCCTAGTGGCTCTCTTTGTGATATTATGGACTTGAGGGGAAAAGCCAAGACATAATAACTTCTCTGTATGTAAGCTACAGCCAAATGGCCAAAATAGTACAAAATAAAGCTAACAATGTAAGTTGCTGGTTTGCCAGAGCTAGGGCGTTTATAAACTCATAACCTAGTTTATTTCTTAAGTATGATTATTATGGCAGCAGCCAAAGACTTGAGAAGTGCTGGTGTCATTTCTTTAGAGCTCCTGTGTGGAGCAGAAATAAGATTGTATCACGCAAGTGAGGAATACCACTGATGTATTTCTGCTTGTCTTTTGAAAACCTTTTAGACCCTGAAGGCTTGATTTGGTTGCCAGACTGTAGATGTCCAGAATCACAAGAAATGTCCTATTGTGCAGAGCTGGAAGATACAAGGTAGCTACAGGGCATTTGGCTCTCCTGGCACAGTTGATGGGGCAGCAGTTCACCCTCTGGCATATCAGACCCAGGCAGCCAAACCCCATCAATTCTTTCATTCCCCTCCAGGTGGTCTGATTAAATCAGCCTTGGCAGTTTTATGGAGATTTAGTTCAAGCTGATGATATCAAGCTGAACATATTCTAGTCAGCAAAAATTCAAAAATAAAAATAACACTCATACATGTACCATTATGCCTAAGTTATTGGATCCCTCCTTCTGAAATCCATTATACAAGCCACTGAGCTCCAAAGCAAGTATATGAAGCCTCTAAATTTGTGTTTAGGTACCAGACATCATCTGAAGCCTTGAAGTGTTGGAAAGGCTACTACTTCTTCTGCTAATTGGCTCTAGATAATTAATCATGCTCACTCTTAAAAAAAAAAAAAAAGGCAAAAAACTAATTTGAATCTCATTTACCTATTATATAAAATAAGGTTATGCCTCTGGCTTGTCTGGTGAAAATGTTGAAAATTGCTTCAATTATCCTTGCTTATCTGAGTGTAATACTTAAATTAACAGATAAGTGGAGCTGCAAGGTATCGCTGTTGGCACTAAGCCTGCAAAATGAATGATCTTTTTCTCCAGTCCAGGGTAGAATGTTTCCTTCTTGCTTATTTACTGCTAAGTCAGCAGTGTTTTGTTTCATTCATTTACCTAGATATAGACAGAAATGTGCTGGAAACAGAAATGTGTCATTAAACAAGGGAGGCAGAAATGACAGAGATATTGTGTATTCATTAAAATTTATAGGTGTACGTCTCGGTCTGATTTACTGTCTCTTAAGAATGATGCTGTATAGAAATATTTCATGTAGCTCAGGGGGTGTGTGAGATTTCAAAACTGCTATGTGTAAAAAACTCCTGGGTTAATGCCACGTAAAAAGAAAAAAAGCAGCCTAATAGTAAAGATGTTGGTTGGAACATAGGTGAGAAGCCCAGAATATCTATACGGATGTTATTTCTCTCTTGCTTCCAGCTCATCCAGCAGATACACCTTCTAGCAAAGATATTCCCTGGACCCCTCATTTCAACCAGGAAGGAAACTTCTTGTTGCCCTCAGCAGTGCTGAGCCCTTCAAGGGCTTGTGCTTTTATCCTCACCACACTTCTTCGAGGTTGGCAAATAGCGTTATCTCAAGGCAGCTAACGGCAGAGTGAGGGCACAGGAAGGTTGGAGGGTCAGTCCTCCCATCTTCAGGAAGGTGAGGAGCCCCACAGGCACCACAAGCCCCACATGCAAATCTCATGCAACCCCTGACCTTTGCTACAGTTCCTCCAGCTAGCGCCTCAGAGGGGAAAACCTGCATATTGCAGGATTTTCTGTATTTTATTTTAGTTTATTAAAATATAAAAAGTTGCCATCTGCTTGTTAAAGACAGCTTGCTAAATCTGGGGTCTCCTGGATTCCTCTTACACATTGCAATTCATAGCTCCCTGACAAAGTAGATGTGTTTTTATCTGGCGCTTTTTTTTTGTTTGTTTGTTTGGGTTTTTTTACAGTTTATCACAGTCATTTCAGATTAATAATCCCATGCTGAAAACCGAAATCTCCAGCCCTAAAGACAAACAATCAAGCAGGCAAACAGCCTGATGGTGACTCAGTAACATTTCTTTTGCATTTGTTGGAGATTTTAATTAATTGCATGCAACTTGGATTTGTGTGTGCACCACGCTGGATATTACCTACCCCTTAGGCTCGGCTGAGCGGGTTGTGCTAAACCTTCCTTGGATGGAAGCTCTCCTTTCTTCCCCAGCTGCCCTGCTCCCATCTCTAGGGCCCTGCGGACTTCACAGCCCCTTATTTTTGTGGTGAGTGTTATAGGTGGAAACAAAACAATCTCAAAGGAGACAGAGGGGAAACAAAAGTCCTGAGTAAAGCCCTGGCAGGCGGGAGCAGCTTCAGGGCTGTGCATTGCGAGAAGGAGGGTTGGGGAGCTTTTCTATCAGCATCCTGCCACGTATTAGCTTCCAACATCGTCGAGCCTCCGCACAAAAGTGTTAATCACAAACTCATCATCCTGAAAAAGATCAACACAAACGACTCCTGCTTATACATTGCCGGGGTTGTGCTAACATACATTTCCAGGCTGGGCTCCCCAGGGTTGGATCCAGCTGTGTTAATCTGCTTCTGTCCGATGCAGCCAGAAGCAAGTTAATCTTTTCTGTCAGTCTTGCTTTTAAAGGCAACGTGAAAGAAAAGCAAGACAAGCTCTCAGACAAGAGCTCAACAGCTTTTAAAGGAGCTAAAAGGAGCCTGTTTTATACGATTGCTAATTTGAATTGCCTGCTTTTAAATCTCAGCTCTCCATGCTCAAGGCAAGGGAGGCAGAAGGCAGTGCTGCCAGGCGAGGCTGGGGGGTCCGGGGGAGACCAGGCAGAAAGGCAGGAATTGAGTCTGCAGAAAGAAACAGTATAAATATTTTGGCTGCCACAGTAAAGACCATTTAATGGAAGTTAAGGGCAACAAAGGGATTGGGAGGTGGCTCAGGTGGCTGTGGGATGTTTTCATAGACCCTCAGAGGAAGCAAGACAGGATGTATTTGACATAAGAATCCCACCTACTTGAAGTAGCCATGCATGTGTGGAAAAACGTATTTAGATCCTCCTGTTTCCATGTTGAAACAAAGCACTGTTCCCCCATTTCACAAAAAACGAAGAAAGATGGGAGCTATCAAACAATGTGGGGAGAGGTGCCACTGAAGCTGCCCTTCCAGTGAGAGCTGGTGCAGGGTTCCTATGGCCCTGATCCGGTGTAACAATAGCACACAGCTTAAACTGACGTTGTGACGTGATCCCTATACATACTAAAAGGAAAATAAGAAATGCACTCCCACAAAAGAAAACGTCCCACAGGCAAGCCCTAGCTGCAGCCCCTTCAAAGCTGAGAGGTAAAGCTGCCAGCTCAGTTTGTACACTGTTCCAGTGCACAGTGATAAAACCTTAATTTGCACAACAGCGTGTGAATATTTCCATGAACCATTCTCAAATGCAGCTTGCCGAAAAGGGGAATGTTTTTCAAAAAATATTAATGCAAAAAGATTTTTTTCCCCCCAACTGGAATTTTCTCTTTGTGTATTCTTCTACTCTTTGGTTCGCTCTGTTAATAACAGGGATGGATGCATGAAGCTGAAAATTATTTATGTGCTGAAATCCATGAGTGGCCTAGGTACAGCTTAAATCTGACATAATGGCAAAACCAGAAGTCAACTTGTTCAGATAATTGTTGAGAGAGATTTTCATCCTCCTTTCTCCCACTTAGAGATGGAATAAGGCAAGGATCTCTTTAAGAGTGCATGAAAACCCATTTTAAGAAACACCTTCTGTTACGCAGGGAAGAGTGGATGCATTTCAAATCAACCTATGTCCCTCCTGACCCTTTTGGTGATGCTGTACACCCAGAAAAGCCCCACGTGAAGCATTTTCCCTGGGTGACAGCACTGCTTTCCCTGCCACACAAGTGCACAGGGAAGCTGTAGGATCTTTTGTGACCCCACTTGTTCCTGACACACTATTTGGTGTCTCCCAGCCTGGTGCTCAGGTAAGCACCAGCTTAGTGAGAGGTCTGAAACAAGACAATCTTTGAGCCCCTGAATTCTGCCTGTCTTCGGTGTTTTGGATCTTTGGAAATGACCCAGCTTAAAAAGAAAACACACCATGTCCTCTGAGGTTGTTCTGTGAAGAGCATTGTTAAAATGCCATGCACCAAGCTGAATACAAGGACCCATCCTGCTCCTCCATGCAGGGCTGGGCTCTGCCTCCCATGCAAGGGCTGTGGCTGAAGGCACACCAAGCTGCAGCTCACCCCACACACAGGTGAGCATGATCCAGGCAGGAGAACAAAAAGTATTGGCTTTCTCATGGATTTTGGGCTTTGAGTGGGGAAGGACTGGAGAAAACACAAGTATCTCAACACCAGAGGAAATGTATTTAAGACAGCGTGTAATGAGTAGCATGATTTTGATTGGGACTCCTTCAGATGGGAAAATATTTCTAAAAAGCATGCTTGTCAAGAGCCTGCAAGCCAAATCCTATTGTAAGCAGAGGAAAAGAGTGACAAAGGACAAGTTAGTTAGATAGCAAAGAGTAGCTTTGAGGCTTTTAAGAAATATAAACAAATGGGAAATAAGTACTGGGACATCTATAGAAAACAAACCAAAGAAAGATAAAAAATATTTTATATGTAGGATAGAGAAAAGAAATATGGAACGTTGAATTTTAGAGTACATTTCAAACAACTGTAACAAAATCTTCAAAAAATATTTGGAGTTGGCCAAGGGGGGAAGATAAAATGCATACAGATATAAAAAGGAAAAAAGAGGAGATAGTTGAGGATTGAATAACATGAGAAAGAAAGGAAATGTATTAAACCATTCACTTGACTTTTTTTGTTTACTTACAGAACTGGAGAGCTGCTTAAGATATTGTTTGACATTAGGAAGCAGCAGTAGAGGAAGCAGGAGGGAGGATGGAGAATAAAATGTTTGTCAGGTTGCCTATCCGGATGCACATTTCTTATTAATTAAAGTTTTAATTTCATGATCATTTCTTTCCTCAATTTAAGCAACTAGGATCCCTGGCCATGCACATCGATATCTGCATTGCATTCTTGTCTGCTGTCCCTTTTGGATGGAGCAGCTCCCTTAAGCATATTTTAAGACCTCTTGAGGCTGTGAAAGAGCTGAATGAGAGAGACACAATAATGATCTAAAAAAAGGTAGTGGAACAAGAAGGTGAATAGGGTGAATGACTGTTGTTTTCTTCTTCCAGTATAAAAATCAAAGGGCATGAAATTAAACTAGTGGGTACTGCTTTCAAAGGAAACAAAAAGAGGGACTTCATTGACTGCATAGTGCGTAGTTATGCTATGGCCCATAGCATGGTAGGGTCGCAAATATTTCCATTAATTTAATAAAAAAACTCAGGAATATAAATGAAAGAAAAATCCGCCAAAGATTATTAAATACAAAAGCATTAACTGTGACTCAAGATATCCCTGAGTGACAAGTCACAGGAGGCTGGGAGAGCATTCCTAGGAAGCATTCACGCGTGATTGCACTGTCCTTACATCCGTCCTTGGATAACATCTGCTGTGTCTGCTCTGCTGCTGAGGGCAGGACACCAGACCAAATGGACCTGTGCTGTGATCCAGTAGAGATGTTCTTGTATTAAGCTTGTGAGCTGTATTGTGAACTAACTGGGGAATTGATCTGGATGAAAAATAAGCCAGCGAGCTTTTTTTTTTTTTGTTTTTAACCTTGACCTATTCCCTGATCTGCTTCACTATGTGGCCAAATAAATGGTTGGATGCACTCTGCTAAGGAAATGACAGGAAGAACGATAAACAGCCAGGCTTTGGTGGTGGGATAGAGAGGTGGTGGGGGGGTGAACAGAAGGGTTCTCTAAGCCATTTGTGTCACTGAAAGAAATTTTTGTGAGGCCAAAAATACTGATGGAGAGCTGGTGTGAGTCAGAACCCAAATAATTTCTGTGTGGATGGTGCATGGTCAATAAAGACTGCATAAAGCTGCTTGTATTGCATTGTAATTTTAATTGTTGCACAGGAAAGCCAAGCGAATAAGATCCTCCCTTATACTTCTGGAAGAACTACCTGGGGTGAGAAACGCAACCTCCCCTCCTGCTCCCGTCAGCAGCAGCTCCATGCTGACTTCATTGGCACAGACCAAGCAGTGGTGTTTTACACCCTTCCTGGAGCTGTGGACTAGGAGAGGAAGAGTTTAATTTCTCAGCACTGCATTCTTGAAAGTGATGGAGGAAAAGTCAGTATTATCAGTTTTACAGAGCTTAATTTCTTTTTTCTTTGCAATGTAGAGCATTAAGGATGGTTTTCGCTCTTCAAGGAAATGACTGAAGTCAACACAGCCATAGCTCTGGAACTAAACCTGGAGGTATTTTTTTCCTTTCTCCCTTCAATGAGAATTCATAGGAACACTAAAACCAGAAACAACCCCAACCTCGAAATTTTATGGTTGTAGCCTACCTTAACCTTGGTCCAACCCAGAAAGGCAGTTTCAGGTATTTCCCTCTTTTCCACATATCTTAAGGGACAAGCCTTACATTTCAGGTATTAAGAGCTGGAATCTCAGAAGCCTTTAACAGCTTCTCTACCAAAATCTTAGAGACAGTCTGCAGGATAAGAAAAATCTGTCTCTCAACGACAGCTTTTGTAGTAACATGAGTCACTGTCACACCTGCTACAGTTAAATTTCCTTTGCATGTCTTCACATGGCAGTTTAGCTTTATTCCTCACACTATCTTGTGTGAGGAAGCAAATGCAATGTTTTCCTCCAGCTTTTGTTGACAGTACATCACTGTCTTGTTCCTTCTGCTTAAGTGATGTTTTTAGATCTACCTTTCAACCCTACAAACCAGAAAATTTGGGTGGCTGGACAGAATTTGCAGACAGCTGATTTAACCTGCTTTTCAATATATGTAAATAACAGTTCAGTAAAGCACATTATTGTCTTCTTTTCTAATTGCAAAAATTCTTCTTTGCAGTTCGAACTGTGCCATGCTGTTTGCTACCTGCATAGATCACACCTAACTCCAAAGTGAGTCTGGTCCTTATTCAAGTCTCCGGTTGAGATTGCTGAAAAATGAAGATTGACTCTAGATACTTGCAGGTAAAGTTGGATAGGTGCTTTATAACACCTCAAGCAGCCACAAGTTTATTAGCAGTCTGTGTGGTCCTTTACTTAGCTGTGCTTAACACAGGGTAAACCTGGAGGGAGAAATGGGTTGGTGAGTAGAGCACTGGGCAGGGGCACAGTAGGTCTGTAATGGATTCCTCACCCTCCCACAGATGAACTGTGGGACCTTGTTCAAGATGATTAATCTTTCTTCATTTCTGGGTAATTAGAGAGTAAAGTCCTCGTAACAGGAATTAACTTTCTGTATATGTGTATATATGGCATCTGACATGACTTTGTACCTTCAGGTGTAACTAAAATTCAGGCAATTAATGTTGTTAATGTTGATACTGTTGGTAATAACCATATAGTTTTAATATTCAATCATTGTAATTGAAAATTAAAAGTGTAGTAGATTAGAGAGAACTGAATGTTTAAAAAAATAAAGAACAAAAAAAAAGAGAAAATAATTTAGAAAGTGAGTTTGTCTAAGAAAAATCTCATAGTTTTAGCACTTACCTACATGTATTCTTTGGTGTGCCACAGATTTACCGTGTGAACTGTGGCTATGACCTCTTACTCTTCCTGTCCTTCAGCTTTCTGTCTTTAAAATGAGATTACTGATATTTAGAGGGGAACTGAGAGTGCTCTTGGATATCCTGGAAGACGAAAGGAAGCCAAAACCCTTACCTACTTGGAAAGTGCAGACTAAAGAATCAGACAATACCCTGACCTTTATGGAACTTTGTGTATTTCTATAAATGTTGTAAATTGTGAGTATTTGTCCTAAATGTCTGTATATTTCTTGGAATGTCCTGATTTTTGCAGAGGGTTTGACGTAAGCTGACTATAATGTGAACAATTCTTAGGCCTTAAGATCTGGAGTACTAGTTTCCATTTAAGGATGACTTTTTATGAGTGGGTTCCTAATGAAGTGGGTTCCTCTTTTAGACTTGCTGTCTGGCATCTACCACTATTGTGAAACATCGTTTGCCCTGTTAGTAGCAATCATCTCAACATTTGTAGCAGAATATCTAGGGAGAACGTGGTGCTTCTTGTTCCCTGCTTTGTGTCACAAATTCTTACCAAAAGGATTCAGAGGCCAGAGCATGTACTTCACTATCCTCTCATTTCTGATTTTCTTGAGAATAATTATTTTAAAATTATAACCTCGTATCAGTCTGCAAAACAGAGATGAGACATGCTGCTGTGTCAAGCAGAGTGCCATAGGCAATGTCAGCGTACCTGGTACATGCAACCAAGTTATCACAACTAATACATGGATAAGATGGGCACTTGTCTACCATCAAGAAAAAATGAAAACTATAAAATGTTTGAAGAACATAGTATTCTTTCAGGTGAAACCCTTCTCTGACTTGGCTGATCACTGAATACACCCTTGGTTTATATGTCTGTCCTAATGAGGTTATTGTGCGTGACTATTTTGACCTTAAGCTCTGTCAGGAGTTCACCACTCAAGGTTTAAGAAACCTGTGTAATTGAAATATTATCAACAGGTCAGAAAGGTGCATAATATCTATTTCAATAGTGTCAAGAAGTACAAGCTTCTATCATGAAGTCACACTGAGTCTCAGCAGGGAGAGAGAGAGAGAGAGACACTTTTATCAAATTCAGTGGAAACCTCTATCAAGAATTAATTGGAATTAGAAAGCAGGTCTGGAAGGGATCCTGGGAGATCCTGTAGTTCATAACCCTCCTCCAGGCAGATCCAGCCAGCCCTGAATCATTCACGGGGAATGTTTGTGTATCCCCATCCTACAATCCCCCAGTAAATGAGATACCATGACTTCCCAGGAGAACTTGCTCCAGGCCTTCCCATCAGTACTATTGAAAATATTTTTCCAATGTCTAACCTAAACTTCCGTTGCTTAATTTTAGTCCATGACTTTGTATTTGTCCCCAGCAGGCATGGAGAAAAGTATTCCTCTCTTTTCACAAATATCTCCTATATTGCAAAATATCACAGTTACCGCAAACTTCTCTTTTCTGGAAGAGGGCCTGACTGGCTTTCCACAATTTACTGTGTTATCATGTGTTTACTGAGCTGTGGTGTTTAGGCATGTTGGTATGCTTAACTCATTTCACTCGAATGAAATTCTTTGGCTTCACCCAGCCATGAAGGTACAGCTGATGCACAGAAACTTGCTTGCAGACAGTGGGCTGTGTGTGCCCATATCCTCAGCCTCTACCTATGAAAAAAACCCTTAAATATTCGTCTGAAATTTTCCCAAAACTGCTCAACCTGGACTTCACTGGATCACTGTAGTGGAAAATTTAAATTAACAAATAGTTTAAGTTTGATAACGTAGTAATCAAAATGTAGAATCTTGTAAGGCAATGTTAACAAAACTGTAATTACTTCTGCTTGATTTATGCAGGCATGTGTATATTCATGTATATCCATGCAAATCCATGGATACCAGTCTGTGCACTTAAATAATTCTCTTCATCTCCTGTTCTTTCTTTAAATATTCTTGAAATGTTCATATCAGATAAACATGAAAACAGAAAAATGCACTTTTGTTTTACTAGCTTGGCCCTGAATCTCTGATAGCATGACTGTGACTCATACAGATGTAGGCTACATGCTTTTGTGATTCATGCTTCAGTAAAATATTTTCTATTTGTACTACAGACATCTTAGGAAGCTTTACTGGCTGTAATTTATCCTCTAAAGATTGCTTTTTGGCCTGACATAGATGAGATTATGTTATTATTCTATAATATGTAAATTGTAGCAGTTTTATTAATGTAAATTATGAAAGCTACAGTCTTTAAGCTTCTCTGTAGTGTTGGAGGGAGAACAACAATAACAAAAAAATCTCCAGCTGAACAAGACTTCTGAAGCTGTAGGTTTAGTTTTCTGTCGGCTTTGGAACTTTTGTCACCTTCCTCTCATTCTTGATGATCCTTCATTGCACAGAAATTGGTCATGTTGAATGTTGCAATCTGGAGCATGCAGGAGTTCGTGACAAAGAACTACCACGTGTGCCGTTGATTGAAGAAAGGTGTGAACAGCAAATTTACTACATAGAGCACTACTGCACTGTTAATCTAATGGTAATGTCAATTTGATCCAGGCAAAACTCCAAAGTTTTTGTCATTCACAACAAATACATTTGAGATTGGAACATTCTTAAAATGTACTACTAATAGGGAAATTACTTGATTAATATTTACATCTGTAGAGAACATAATCACTTGAGGATAAAATACGACCATTCTAACAATTATTCTATCTGATAGATTACAGTCTCTGAGGTAGGTAGGCTTCATCCCCTCACCCCTTGTTTTATTACATAGAGTAGGAAAGAGATTTGCCTAAAGTAAGGGAGATTATTTTCAGCTAAGACAGGAGTTCTCGAAGCTCTGTTAACATGGAAGTCATCATCTACCTACAACTCTGAGTTCCAGGAGCCACTGGGGGATGCAGGTGGATGAACCCAGCTTTTTCTCAGATTTTGAGCATGTACACCAATGTAGTGTAAGAACATCTCTACACATTTCTAAAGCAACAATATTTTGTTGTTGAGGAATCTCTTCATAACGACAGTGTAAAAATAACTATATTCCACTCGTGCATGCAGACTGGTTTATTAGCCTCCTTAAACCTTCACCTTCCCTCCAGGTTGTTACAGATGAGCATAATTGCATCCTTACTAACCAACTGCTCATTTTTAATTTTCCTTTCTCTCTTTTTAATGGAGTTAAGATAAAATTTTTCTGAACACAAATACAAGTCTGAGCTGAAGAATAATTAATCGTTATTGGAAAGCAAACTTATTTGCTTTTAAACCACAAAGTAATGGGAACTGTAGCATAATTTATTTTTTAGAGATTAAATTAGCCCACTTCTAATCCTAATTCTCTGAGTAAAAGTGGATTATCAGATAATTTTTTTCTGGTAAATCTTTTGTAGTTTTGACAATGTCCTATGTGTTGTAGACACAGAAATGCATAATATACTTGTTTTCTACTGTATCTTTTGTTTTTCTTTTTCTTTTTTTAGAGGTTTTAAGAAGGATTTAAGGAGGATTTAACTGGTTCCTGAATCCTGTACTAGCACTTTGTGTAGGCCAGATCATTACCCTGTATGAGCTCAAGTTTGCAATGGATTCCTCTTGTATTTTGTAACATTTCTGTGTCTTTATGCAGCGGGAGTTTGCTGAAGCCTTAATTATGCCCTGAAGAGATGAGAGAAACAGAGCCGCCACTAATCTTCTAAGATTTGGTGGGAAAATGTATGCTTACTCTTTGCTGGGTTTTGCTGTATTTCTTGGTTCTGTGTACTGTGTAGATGCATAGAACAAAAAAACAGTTTTAAATGTTTTGTTGAGTCACTCTACTTTCAAGACTAAGGCTGAAGTATCGTGAACATTTTAAGCCAAGATAACTCAGCCATGCTGCAAAGATCCCTACCAGCCCCCACAGGCTCATTCCTGCCCCTGCACCATCTCTACAGGAAGCTGACCCAGGTTAACATTAAACTGGCAAATAAAGAATGAGTTTGTAACAGGGATAGTTCCTCTGATCTTTCTCATGTGGCTAAGTCAATGTTTGTGCTGGGACATAGAGGGATCAGCACATGGAGCTGCAGGAAGGCAGGGCTGAGCATCTAGACAGCAGTGCCAGCTTGCCTGGTTCTACGTCGCCTGTGCTTTTATAGTGCCCGAGGAGAATTTTAAGCGGACAGTTTCTCAGCTGGAGCGTGCTTCCTTGCATAAAACAGCCTGATATTTCTGCAGAACAACCCTGAGTGTTGCAGAGGCACATGGCACCTCCAGATGTCAGAACCTTTTACACAGATACCAAAACAGGGGTTGAAAGGCATTTAATCTCCCAAGTTAGGAAAGAATTCCCAAATTAACTTTTGCCTAAGGTAACAGGGTTTGTACTCTACTTATTAAATAAAAGAAGTAGAGCCTGCAGAAAGCATTCTTAGCATAAGAACATTTAAAAAAAAATTATAAAGTTCAGCACCTTATTTTTATGATTCCCATAAAGTCCATGAGGTAACAACGTTTGCTTACTAAATTAATTTTCATCAGGCTTCATTGCACAGTCTGTTTTCCCGATGTTTCCCAGGGGCAGCTGCCTAAAGTTCTTGATTTAAATCATTAAATGCTTGATTTATGGTGCATGCTTCCGGAGCCTTAGCACTTTTCCAACTCATATTGCAGTGTACCCTTATCCTAATCATGTTACTCTCTAAATATATTTGGATGGTGGGAGATTAAAGTGAACCAGCCTGTTCATTTTCTTACAAAGGAGCAAGATTATTTATCTGACAGTTGCTGCAACAGGCACAGAGTATAACTCAGAACAGCCTTGTTAGCAAGTTGGAGGCAGACTTACTGCTTCATTGCTTTTTGAATATCATTAGTGGTGCGGCCTTCCTTCTAAAATATATTCCCTTTGGATAATATCTTTATCTGCACTGGAAACAGTTGATGATTTGGATGCTGAAGTAATTTGAACTTTTTTTTCTTTCTTGAAACAAGACAGAAAGAAGTCGACACCTCCAAGGCAGGAAGACACGAAGCGCAGGGCTGGAGGGTGTGCTTTTTCTAAGATTTTTCTCTAACCTCCAGCTTCTGCTCAGAGTAACCGCTCACCTTTGATTTTTGTTTAAAAATGTTGAGGATCTGTGTGTTCTTTTGTAGTAGGAAAGAAAGATATCCAAAGCTTTGGTATCATCAAAGACCCATACCATCCTCACTGACCTATTAAAAGGACCTTTGCATCATATATAAAATTATTACTAAACTGTATGTTAGAAAGCAAACAGCAGATGAAGATAGTATTTTTAATGTTATTTCTATCATGACAGATCGAATTGAGACCTATTGGAGGCAGCTCCCAATGTATTTGAGAAAAACTGACGTTTCCTTTCATAGCTTTAGATTGGGGCAGAAAAAGTTTTTCAGACTGTGTCGTATTGCGTGTCATGTTTCCAACAATCTTCTTAAAAGCAGGACAACAGCAAAAGACAGACCATGAACATAACCATTCACATGTAAAATATCACTTCTGCGATATTCTGTACTTAGTTCTGTGAATATTTCAACACTGCAACATTGCTGGTGAGAATATTGGTGCAAAGTCTATTTAAAACTGGAACGCTTAGAAATTTGCCGAAAGCAAGTATCAAATTGTTCACAGATGGAAGCTGGTGGTGTTCTTGCAAGTCTCTCCTCATTGTTTTCCGCTTTCAGAAAATAGAATTTAATACAGTGGAGTAACTTTAAAGAGAACACACTAACTAAGAGTGGAATAAATCATGCTGACTCCATCCCCCCAGCAAACACCACTTCTTTGGTCAACTGAAAGAGTCCAATATTCTGTTTATGTTTGACACTGATCATTTATTTCGGTTTACAAGAACAAGGGAATTATGGGTGCTGACAAGAAAACTGTGGGAATTATGCTGGAGTGATTTGGATGTTATGCGTCAGGGTTACTGCCCCATCACTTTGCCAGATGTTACCAGACCCTTTGGCTAGAGCAGCAACAGTTAACTGTGCTTCAACAAAGCTGCTGCCCTTCATAGCCTGGTGTGTTAACCTCCTCTTTGATTTCTTTCCTTTCCACTGACTTACAGGATTCAGTTGCATCCCATTTACAGGATAAATAGGATTCAGTTTCATCCAAAAGGAGTTCAGGTCATCCAGACTACACCACAGTGTGAACCAAAATGCGGAAAAAAGGAAACTATTGGGACATTTGTTTTGAGAGCACCTACAACCTGGACTACAACTGGGATGGAGACACACTCCCAGCAGGTAACAATAAATAATATGTAGCGACAACAGAGACAAGTGGGTGAAGTACATGAGCTCCCAAAGGTAACATAACAAAAGTGGATTCTTTCCTTACACAACAGAAGGAATAAACATTAAATTATTTAAGGACTTTTCTGCAAGACACTTTTTTCAGTTTCCACTAATAGTTATCACAGAACCATAAAGCAATCCAGGTTACCTTGAAAGATAAACCTTTCATGGAAAGGGTAGATGACATTACCCAGCACTCTGTCCAATTGCATCATGAAAACACCCAGCAAGGGAACTCCACCAGGTCCCTGGGGAGGTTTTTCCACTGATTAATTGTTCCCACTGTAAAAATTTCTTTTTTATACTGAGATGAAACCTCTCCCTGTGCAACTTTTAGCCATTGGCCCTTCTCTTCTCCACATGGCTCCTTGTGAAGAGAGAGCATCCGTCCTGTTTGTAGCTGCCCTTTAAGTACTGCAGTACTGTGATGAGTTCCCCCCAAGCCTTCTCTTCTCCAGGGACAAAAGACCTAACTCCTTTACTCTTCCTTTTGGACCTTCTCCAGTCTGCCCACATCTTTCTTGAATTGTGAGGGCCAGAATTGGACACACTACTCCAGGTGTGGTCTGACAAGCGCTGAATAGAGTGGGATGATCACATCTCTATCTCTGCTAGTAATGCCCCTGTGGATGCAGCCGAGGATCTGATTTGCCTTCGTTGCTGCAGCACTGCACTGCTGACTCATGGTCACGTTGTTGTCTGCCAGGACCCCCAGGGCCCTTTCAGTGATGCTGTTCCCCAGACACACAGAACCGGGCCTGTCCTGGGCTCTTTGGTTATGTCGACCCAGGGGCAGGACCTTGCACTTGTCCCTGTTGAACTTCACACAGTTCTTGTTGGCCTGCTCTTCCAGCCTGTCCCGGTCTCCCTGGATGGAGACCAGAGGGCTCTACCTTCTTATGTGTCCACCTCACCACCCACCCTGGTGTCATCAGCAAACTTGTGAGGGTGATTTAATAATCAGATAATAATGAAGATGTTCCCTGGGGGACCCCACTTGTGACAGGCAGCCAACCTCATTAAAGAACCATTGATGGCCATCTGCTGAGTGCGGCCCTTGACCTAGTGCTGTCTGCATCTTGCCAGTTTGCCTAGGAAAAACCTGTAAGAAGCAGTGTTGAATGCTTTGCTGAAGTCCAGGTAAACAACATCCACTGTTCTGTCATGAAAAAGAAAGTGATACCTTATTGTAGAAGGTGATCAGGTCAGTCTGGTATGGTTTGCCTTTAGTAAATCCACATTGCCTTTTCCCAGTCATCTGCTTCATCTGTTTTGTAACAATCCCTAGGAGGACTCATTCCATAACTTTCTGAAGTCTTACTGAAGCAAGACTAATTGGCCTGTATTGTTCTGGGTCCTCTTTTGGGCCTTCATTATTATTATGGACCAAATTTGAAAAACTCAGAAGATGATGGATCCAATATGAAAAGACTCCCTGCCTCCAGTCACTGCTGGGGAAAGGAAAACAACTTCTCTCACCTACATACTGATTTTTGTCTTCCTACCCTATACTGCCTCATAAACATAATCAGTGTGCGTATACCCTATACATTTTGCTCTTATGTATCCTTTTCAGGAAAGTTGTGTAGAGTTAAGATGATGATCTTACTCTCCCTTCTCTCCAGTTGAAAATGCATCCTGGTCACAGCAGTGTTGTCTGAAATACTGGGGCTCTTTACAGAGCAAGAGCTTTGCTCATGGCAAGTTGTTCTAGCAGAGCTGAGCTCTTGCAGGGCACTCTTGGGATTTTCCCAACAGGCTGAAGTAAAGCAAGTTTTTGCAGTCATGAGTCTGATCTCATATTATGTGTTTAAACTAGTATTTTCTGCCTTCCTGCCAGTTCTTCTGCTGAGTGATGTGCCCAGATGTAGTACCCTGCTTTGTCTAAATGATTTGTTTTAAATCAAAGGGTTTACAAGGAAAAGGGAGGGTACAAGAACCAGAGGTTAAAAAATATGGCCCTTAGTCAAGGTGCCTAATTAACTCAATCAGAAATGCCAGTAGAGGTATAGTACCCCATCTGTTCAACACTGTCAACTGTAGTTTTCAGGCTGCTTTAGGGAGTAAGCAACCAACACTGACATGCATGTGGGAAACGAGAAATGCTGAGATATAAGGTAATTAGCAAGACAAAGATGAGCAAAAGCCAGGCCAGGGAAGAGAAGTCAGGTCTTGATGCTTTCGCCAGACAATACTGCTGTACTCGTAAAACAAAAAAATCGGCTTTTAGCTGGATGTGTTTAAAGAGAGTTGGCTGTTTCCAACTGGAACTGCCTTCAGTTCTTTAAAATCATCCTTGTCTTTCTATTTAAGAATTTGTTATGAAGAAGGAGTGGGAATCTGGTGCATGCTACCATCTGGCTTTCCTTAGAAATATGGCACTAAAAAAGGGAGATTGGCTTTAGTATAAGGTTAGCAAGAAAGCTGTGATTGCTTCTTCTTTTATTCAATGGGAATTTATGGCAATATTTTATATTTTACTTCTGCCTGCTTGTCATAGCATCTAAGCTGTGCATGAGAGATCCCATCTACTGGCTGAGAAGATACTTCACAGGAACCAGCTTCAGTGAGTGAGGTTTGGTCTCACAGCTTGAAAGCTGGAAACCCCCCTCTGGTCTCAGAAATTTGGTGCTTTTTATTATATACTTGGCTAGTGTTGTGGTTATTACATACTTCTGCCCTTTCCACTGAAACTGCCGGATTTCTGTACTGTGAGGTTTGTATTATTTTTAGGATGCCTAGCAGAAGATTTTACTATTTCAGTTTTGAGTCCTTTCTTGTCAGTTCCTCAAAAAATTACACCAAATTTTTCAGCCATTCCCATTTCCGAAGTCATGGTGACAAAGTTCTTTTTTGTTTCCCTCTTATTTCTTTCCTTCTTTTAAAAAATCAAACTGCAAAACATTCCCCGTGTGTTTTATGATTAAGAAAGATGTTGCCTACCACAGAGATCAGGTTCACTAATCTATGGCTTTCTGACTCCTCCTCAGTTCCTTTCCTACTTTCCGGAATGCACAGATAGCTGTTTTGGCATCAAATCTGGATTCCATGAGCTCAAACCTTCAAATATGTCTACTTACCAAACTTTTTATTGTTTATCTAATTTCAGGTCAAAATAACCACACAAATTAGGTAGCCAGTTAATCAATTATTAAACAAATAATTTCCCCTGACATAAGATCTGAAATGTCCAGAGCTCTTGTGGTGATTGCCTGGAAAAGGTGACCGTCCTTGTTGTAATTTTTAATTAATTTTACGGTGGATGCCAAGAACAGTGGCACCTCCTTTTTTTCATGTGGCTCAGATCCACAGCTGGGTAAATCAGCTGAGACTGAGAAATATCCATAGGCTGATGTTAATTATGGGAGCTCAGGCTGCATATGGTGAGTCTGGTCTGCAGGATGGGGTCCTCTGGTTGTACTGCTCAAAGGGCTCAGGATTAAGATTAAGTGGTTGCATGGCCTTTTACAAACTACCTGCCAGGAGGTGAATTTCATTTTTACAAGCCATAATAGTAAAACCAACAAGAACAACAATAATAAAAGCTTTGAGTTCTGTCAGTGTCAGATGCTACTGCTATTCCAAAAATAGCTTGGAAGGGCTGCTTTTCAACTGTTCCCTCTGGCAACTCTTCAGACAATCTCATCCTTTCTGTTTTTCTTGTCAGAACCTGAATTTACAAAAACTTTGTAGACTGGCTGCATTTGGGACTTCTGCTCTGGAAATACCCAGTTGTTATGGACTCCAAAGATATCTTCATGCTTTTTTTACATTGCAGTAACTCAGAGGAGCAGCCAGAGTTTCTAAACCCACCTGATAGGGGACTTCCAGTGAGAATTGCAATTGGGGGTGTATTTCAGCCCTAACTGTAAATCCACACCTGTGCACCTGCTCATGAGTCAAGTCTCAGATCCAGTTCACAAGCTAACCTGAAAAATTCAGACTTTCAAGGACTTCAAAAAAAGAAAAAAACAATTTCCCCCTTTCCTTAAAATTTCATCTGTGCTTTGCATAGTGGTCGTCTCTGCTGAATTAAGGGCCCCTTTTCTTCTCCCTTCAGTTTCTCTTACAGTGAAGCTGCTGCCATCACTTTTCAGCACGTTTCTCTAATTGCACTGCAGCAAACAGGGCACAGAGGAAACCACCCTGGTGTTATTGCCACCCTCTCCAGTGTCAGCAGAGGGAATGGATGCAGCTCGAAATGTTTTGTTAAGGAATGTGCCCATCAAGATACGTTTGCCACTTCTTAGCTCCGGGCAAGGAAATAGCATGCTGCTTTGTCTTGCCAGAACCACGATTTTCTAGGCATTTCAAGCAAAACCGGTTGCTGAGGTTGATTCTGGCAAAATGATGAAATTCATAAACCTGTCAACTCTTCCCACGTCACAGGTGGGCCTGTGTGCCAGCTCTGCTGGCATGGTGCCCACTTGCTTCTCCCCCCTTCCCTTTGGCAGGTTTGCTACACGAACTCTAGCATACCGGAGCGCCTACCAGGAAATGTGCTCATTCCAGTGTCTGGATCACTGCGGCAATGACTTGTGATGCTGGCATCTCCCTTCTGCAACAAAACGCTGCTTTTACAAACCTTGGCGGAGATTGCAAAATAACCCCACCTCTCTTAAAATGTGATATGGTTCTAGCCTCCTTCCTTTGCAAATCATTGACGTGGTTGACTCAGCTGAAGGATTTTGTCTCTTTTGGGTCATTCTGAAGGACTTTACTAGGTGCCTGTTTTTTTTAGGAAGGAACTAGATATATGTAAACAGAGAGTTAGCAGATCATAACTTAAATAGCACTCCCTCCCTCCTACTAAGCCATTTGCTTTCCTAACTGAAACCGGTGGTTTGTGATTCTTCACATTATTCTTTTAATGTCATGACCTGTGTGTCAAAGTGAGAGGTTGCTTGTGGATTTTTCTTGTCTTTGAAAGCAATACTTTCTCCAGAGACAAAGAGGCTCTTTTACAACACTTTTAGCAATTGCCATGAGGTGGGAGCTACAAATCGGGCAAGCCTGGGCAGTTGCATGCTGACATTTTTCATTCCTCATGTCCCACAAGTATTTCTCTTTCAACAAGGCTTCTGTGTAAGTGAAAAGGAACTTTTTTGTTTCCTTGATTTAGTTATATTATGTTTTAAAATTCTTCTTTGGCTCCAATTTCCCTTTGGAAGCTGCCCTGCCATAAAAAAAATTCACACACCTCTTTTAATTTTTTTTTTTATATTGCAAATTTGTGTTGTTCCTCTATTCCTATCAACAAATAAGGGACAAACTTTATTTTATTTTCATTTGCAAACACTTTGTAAGCCGTTTTCCACAATAGATCACTCATAGCTTTGCACCTCAGAAATGAAATAGTGGGCAGATTTGGCCCTTGAAAAGAAGCCTTTTCCAAGTTTTTGTAAACATTAATGACCTATTCATAAAGAAAAGGGCAAAAGTTCTGCACAAAGAGATATTAATATATTGAAGAACTGCTAAAGTATGCTGAAGAAATAAATGATGGTTACAGCTTTGAGCAGACTCTTTGGGAAAAATAGGGCTACAAATACACCACATTTAATCTTATTATGAGATAAGGATGTTTCCACTGATGTTTCTGGTGATTTTCATACATACACAATATAAGAACAGAGAACAGCTTTACCACATCAAACATCAAAACTGTCCACGTGCCTCAATATTCTGCCTCCGACACTGTCAACAGTGGACACTTTTGAAGGAGTGTCCGAATGAAGCAGGGATGCAGTGATACCTCCCTGGCACATACTCCCATTCCCAGTGGCTGGCAGCTGCCAGACTGCCTGGGCCACCAGCGTATCTTTGTATTTCTTCCAGGCATATCTACAGCTGTGTTTTGACCTTATGGATACCACAGTGTTTTCTGGCAGGAGGTTCCACAGTATAATAGCAAGCTGTGCAAAAAATTAGTACCTGCTCATGTTTGTTTTGTATTTATGACCTATTATATGGAAGACCCCATACATTCTCCTTCTCAGTCTTCTACTGGGAGTAACAGTGACAAGTTGTTCCCTATTTCCTATCCTCCTTTTCCATTCTACTCATGCTTTGACAGTCTTATGTCATGTCCCTTTCTAGTAATATTTTTCCATGATTAATGAATCCTTATCTATACATCCGTTCATTGTATGGAAGCTGTCTGATACCTTTAATCCTTCTTTTTGCTAGTCTCTATTTCATTCTGGTTCTTCTATATATTTGCATAGAAGAAATAGGCTTAATATCCTTTCACCTTAAAAATATACTGGTTAGAAAGTATGAAAATGTGGTGGAGGGAAAACTGCCATTCAGAAGAGTGCTGCCATTCAGAAGAGTGCTATGTGCTGCTGCCTTCTGCTGAGGACAGATGTTAGTTGTGTTACTTAATGCTATACTGGAAGGTACTTGGCTCAGATCCAGACAGGCATTCAGGTTTCCAACTCCTGTTCATACTTCCAGCATCTCACTGATTGAATGGAGAGCTGAATACGCAGTTAGATGTGGTTGCAATAGGAACCTCAACAGAATCAAATGTTCAGGGTGTGTGATGGGGTTTGAGTTTGTAGGATCAAGGCTTAATCTCTGAGCATAACTAAATGGCAGTATTCACGATTTTAGTGGTGTTATAAAAATAGATCCTCATTAAAATGAGACTATCGGGGATTATGGGAAACACTTCTTTTCCCAGGTGATACATGTGGATGCTCATTCAGGATGGCTTTGCTCTTTGCACTATAAATTTTCACCTTCCTGGGCAAGGAGTGCAGGGAGGTGTTACCAGAAGAGTGGATCCCATGAAAGTGTTAGGCAGTCTCAGTGAATGCTCCGTTGTGTTTAGTGACATCCAACATGGTACTCTGCAATGCAGACAAAGGAGATACATGAGATTCAGGGCTTTATACAAATAGAAAGGAAAAAAAAGAAAAGCTGGATTAATTATTGTTTTCTTGTAAGAGGGCAGGTTTGTTGATTACATTTTCCTGTAAGAGAAAAGGAGCAGCAGAGGACACCTACCTTTCCCAGCAGCTGACTTCTCCTGGTTTATATTCAGTTCCCCACAAGCAAAACCCCATTAGTTACACATGCGTTTAAAATCACCTGGCAGCTACAATGCCTTGTGCAAACAAGGCATGATTTTTGGCTGATCCAACATTTGTCTTCAGTGGGAATTCAGTAGGCAAAGTCTGTGTGATCAGCCGACCCCTCTGGCAATGTACTCTCCCACATAGTCATCTCAGATAAAGGTCTTGTGTTCACTTCTGTTACAAAAAATGAAACTAGTCAGAAACAACAAATGTGCCATTTCTTTTAATCTAGGTTGCAGCTTTCTATTTGGAACCTCTCTTTGCTTCATTTATCCATTTCTACCAGCATATACTGAATGAGTGTCTCTTTATACAGTGTGTAATTCAGATTTATGAATGCAGTTTGCGTAAATTGGACATTAGTTGTGTTTCCAGATAGGATGATTCAGCCCTAGAGAATCTGCTTTCTCTTTCCCATAGTTTGAAATGTCATGCCCCATAAGTACTCGTCTTAAACACTTCTGCTGGAAAACATGAAGAACAGTAAAGAGGCACTCACTGCTCCTGATAATATTGTGGGCATGGGAGATTTCACTATCATCTTCCCTTCCTTTAATTAGACGGTATTCCTGGCTTTCAGTAGAATGAAATGACTAGGGGGCAATAACCAGAGCTAAACTAAAGACGGAATAAGCTACCCAAAGGCATGTGAATTACATCTGCTGTTGTGATGCTCAGAAAAGTGGGTCAAGTGTTTTGTTACCTGATGTAGGGTTGTACTTGCAAGGTCAGGCGAGCTATGAAGGTTGAGTGTCAACTTATGAGTCCTGAGACAAACCTGAATGACTCTAGGTAGAAGAAAGATTTCATAAACTGCTAAAACCAAAGACTGAAAATGAATTTCAGATCTTGCCAAATGTCTTGCTGCTCTCTGGAAGAGGTAAGGAAGGACTGAAGAGAGAAATTGAAGGCAGAATGAAAAAAAAAACCAAAAACCAATGAAAACCCCAACACCCTGATGTGGCATGTTTCACACTGTTGCAACACAGCTTGATGCAACCAATTGTTGGAAGTGCAAATAGCTCCATGACCTCAGGTCTGAGGCACACAGCTCTGCTGCAGAGAGGTCTGGCAGGGTCTCTGCCCTGACTTCAGATTATAAAAAATGCTCTAGAAAACAATGAGGTGCTATAGCTTGCTAAAAAATTATGCAGGCACACAAGGTAAGCTATGAAGTAACAACAACAAGTTGTCAGAACTATACAGAGTATGTGGATGGAGGCCACCATAACATTCATCACCTCAAAGCCAAGCTTTCAGGAACAGCTGAGGTGCAAAGAGTTTACAAGGCAGATTTGACTAAGCCAGTGAGTAATCTTGCCTTCCTCTGTGAGTGGCCCCGGTTACCCTGTCCTTAGCAGCAGGCAGGAGCCACCTGAAAGAGTGGAGCATCCCATCGCTCATCCACGTTGCTGTCTCTTGGATAACGTGGCCCTCACCCAGGAGCACCTGACATTGAGTGGAGCGCCCACAAACGCCCAGGCACTTGGACCTGTATGCACTCCGGAGGGTAACATCGGCTTGTACTGGAGCCACACTGCGAAACTTTGATGCTGCTTATGCACTGCTCAAAAGATGTCAACAAACTGCATTTTTCCCTAACCTTAATTTGAATTCCTAAGCCAAGTGTAAATTAATTTTCTGTAGATTTCTCTGTTAGTTTTCATTAAAATACAAGAAAGCCATTATAAAAGAATAACTCTTCAGCAACTTTGTCCTCTCCACAAAGTTGTATTATCAGCCTCAGCTTTATTAAAAATGTGATGGTACTGTGCTCAGTGACTCTATTTCTCCTGTTGTTCTAAAATTGAACCATGAGGTCTTAATTGCACTGCGGTTTAGCTTTACTCTTTAATAATGTGCATATGTATATTTATACCATAAACACTGTGTGAACTGAGTATATTAAACATTTTTTAAAAATATAAGTTTAGTATTTGTAACGTGACTTGGAGAACATTTTCCTGCTCTTCATATTTTACGGAACATGTTTAGTTCATTTTATATAAATCTTGAGGGTTATAGTTATTCTAAGGCCTTAACATTTTTTGACATCTGAGATTTGGGGAACACTTGGCAACAACCGGTATTTCTGTATTTTTTCTTTCTTTTATCTTATTTCCATTCTTCTGTTTCTACTTTTATTTTATATATATATATATATA